>NW_027507949.1:0-243044 GCF_051348905.1 Ranitomeya variabilis | reverse complement strand
CCCTAACCCTAACCCTAACCCTAACCCTAACCCTAACCCTAACCTAACCCTAACCCTAACCCTAACCCTAACCCTAACCCTAACCCTAACCCTAACCCTAACCTAACCCTAACCCTAACCCTAACCCTAACCCTAACCCTAACCCTAACCCTAACCCTAACCCTAACCCTAACCCTAACCCTAACCCTAACCCTAACCCTAACCCTAACCCTAACCCTAACCCTAACCCTAACCCTAACCCTAACCCTAACCCTAACCCTAACCCTAACCCTAACCCTAACCCTAACCCTAACCCTAACCCTAACCTAACCCTAACCCTAACCTAACCCTAACCCTAACCCTAACCCTAACCCTAACCCTAACCCTAACCCTAACCCTAACCCTAACCCTAACCCTAACCCTAACCCTAACCCTAACCCTAACCCTAACCCTAACCCTAACCCTAACCCTAACCCTAACCCTAACCCTAACCCTAACCCTAACCCTAACCCTAACCCTAACCCTAACCCTAACCCTAACCCTAACCCTAACCCTAACCCTAACCTAACCCTAACCCTAACCCTAACCCTAACCCTAACCCTAACCCTAACCCTAACCCTAACCCTAACCTAACCCTAACCCTAACCCTAACCCTAACCCTAACCCTAACCCTAACCCTAACCCTAACCCTAACCCTAACCCTAACCCTAACCCTAACCCTAACCCTAACCCTAACCCTAACCCTAACCCTAACCCTAACCCTAACCCTAACCCTAACCCTAACCCTAACCCTAACCCTAACCCTAACCCTAACCCTAACCCTAACCCTAAGACACTTGGGAGACCGGGATTAGCGTCAGAAAAACACTAGTTTTAGGGGAAAAAAACGCAAATTCCTGGGATTAGGTTTAGGCAAGGGTTAGGTTTAGGCTGCAATCCCCAAGGGTTAGGGTAAGAGTAGGGAACAGGAGAGGGATAGCACGTTCGATCGCATTAAGACACTTGGAGACCGGGTTTAGCTCGGCAAGACACTTGGAAACCAGGAAAAAACGCTCGTTCGATCGCATTAAGACACTTGGAGACCGGGTTTAGCTCGGCAAGACACTTGGAAACCAGGAAAAAACGCTCGTTCGATCGCATTAAGACACTTGGAGACCGGGTTTAGCTCGGCAAGACACTTGGAAACCAGGAAAAAACGCTCGTTCGATCGCATTAAGACACTTGGAGACCGGGTTTAGCTCGGCAAGACACTTGGAAACCAGGAAAAAACGCTCGTTCGATCGCATTAAGACACTTGGAGACCGGGTTTAGCTCGGCAAGACACTTGGAAACCAGGAAAAAACGCTCGTTCGATCGCATTAAGACACTTGGAGACCGGGTTTAGCTCGGCAAGACACTTGGAAACCAGGAAAAAACGCTCGTTCGATCGCATTAAGACACTTGGAGACCGGGTTTAGCTCGGCAAGACACTTGGAAACCAGGAAAAAACGCTCGTTCGATCGCATTAAGACACTTGGAGACCGGGTTTAGCTCGGCAAGACACTTGGAAACCAGGAAAAAACGCTCGTTCGATCGCATTAAGACACTTGGAGACCGGGTTTAGCTCGGCAAGACACTTGGAAACCAGGAAAAAAACGCTCGTTCGATCGCATTAAGACACTTGGAGACCGGGTTTAGCTCGGCAAGACACTTGGAAACCAGGAAAAAACGCTCGTTCGATCGCATTAAGACACTTGGAGACCGGGTTTAGCTCGGCAAGACACTTGGAAACCAGGAAAAAACGCTCGTTCGATCGCATTAAGACACTTGGAGACCGGGATTAGCTCGGCAAGACACTTGGAAACCAGGAAAAAACGCTCGTTCGATCGCATTAAGACACTTGGAGACCGGGTTTAGCTCGGCAAGACACTTGGAAACCAGGAAAAAACGCTCGTTCGATCGCATTAAGACACTTGGAGACCGGGTTTAGCTCGGCAAGACACTTGGAAACCAGGAAAAAACGCTCGTTCGATCGCATTAAGACACTTGGGAGACCGGGATTGGCGTCAGATTCCCCTAACCCTAACCCTAACCCTAACCCTAACCCTAACCCTAACCCTAACCTTGACCCCTGACCCCTGACCCCTTGACCCCTGACCCCTGACCTCTTACCCCTTCACCCCTCACCCCTAACCCCTAACCCCTGACCCCTAACCCCATTTACCTTTAACCCCAACCCCCCCCCCCCCCTTGGTTTTTATTGCGGTTTTGGCGTTTTCAGACCATTTTGGCAATTTTTGGTTTTTTGACGTTTTTAAGACACTTCTCTAACCCCCCCCCCCCCCCAGGGGTCATTAAGACACTAGGAGACCGGGAAAACGTTCTTTCGGCCGCATTAAGACACTTGGGAGACCGGGATTAGCTCGGCAAGACACTTGGAAAACAAGAAAAAACGTTCGTTCGGTCGCATTAAGACACTTGGAGACCGGGATTAGCGTCAGAAAAACACTAGTTTTAGGGGAAAAAAACGCAAATTCCTGGGATTAGGTTTAGGCAAGGGTTAGGTTTAGGCTGCAATCCCCAAGGGTTAGGGTAAGAGTAGGGAACAGGAGAGGGATAGCACGTTCGATCGCATTAAGACACTTGGAGACCGGGTTTAGCTCGGCAAGACACTTGGAAACCAGGAAAAAACGCTCGTTCGATCGCATTAAGACACTTGGAGACCGGGTTTAGCTCGGCAAGACACTTGGAAACCAGGAAAAAACGCTCGTTCGATCGCATTAAGACACTTGGGAGACCGGGATTGGCGTCAGATTCCCCTAACCCTAACCCTAACCCTAACCCTAACCCTAACCCTAACCCTAACCTTGACCCCTGACCCCTGACCCCTTGACCCCTGACCCCTGACCTCTTACCCCTTCACCCCTCACCCCTAACCCCTAACCCCTGACCCCTAACCCCATTTACCTTTAACCCCAACCCCCCCCCCCCCCTTGGTTTTTATTGCGGTTTTGGCGTTTTCAGACCATTTTGGCAATTTTTGGTTTTTTTGACGTTTTTAAGACACTTCTCTAACCCCCCCCCCCCCCAGGGGTCATTAAGACACTAGGAGACCGGGAAAACGTTCTTTCGGCCGCATTAAGACACTTGGGAGACCGGGATTAGCTCGGCAAGACACTTGGAAAACAAGAAAAAACGTTCGTTCGGTCGCATTAAGACACTTGGAGACCGGGATTAGCGTCAGAAAAACACTAGTTTTAGGGGAAAAAAACGCAAATTCCTGGGATTAGGTTTAGGCAAGGGTTAGGTTTAGGCTGCAATCCCCAAGGGTTAGGGTAAGAGTAGGGAACAGGAGAGGGATAGCACGTTCGATCGCATTAAGACACTTGGAGACCGGGTTTAGCTCGGCAAGACACTTGGAAACCAGGAAAAAACGCTCGTTCGATCGCATTAAGACACTTGGAGACCGGGTTTAGCTCGGCAAGACACTTGGAAACCAGGAAAAAACGCTCGTTCGATCGCATTAAGACACTTGGGAGACCGGGATTGGCGTCAGATTCCCCTAACCCTAACCCTAACCCTAACCCTAACCCTAACCCTAACCCTAACCCTAACCCTAACCCTAACCCTAACCCTAACCCTAACCCTAACCCTAACCTTGACCCCTGACCCCTGACCCCTTGACCCCTGACCCCTTACCCCTTCACCCCTGACCCCTAACCCCTAACCCCTGACCCCTAACCCCATTTACCCTTAACCCCAACCCCCCCCCCCCCCCCCCCCCCCCCTTGGTTTTTATTGCGGTTTTGGCGTTTTCAGGACATTTTGGAAATTTTTGGTTTTTTGACGTTTTTAAGACACTTCTCTAACCCCCCCCCCCCAGGGGTCATTAAGACACTAGGAGACCGGGAAAACGTTCTTTCGGTCGCATTAAGACACTTGGGAGACCGGGATTAGCTCGGCAAGACACTTGGAAAACAAGAAAAAACGTTCGTTCGGTCGCATTAAGACACTTGGAGACCGGGATTAGCGTCAGAAAAACACTAGTTTTAGGGGAAAAAAACGCAAATTCCTGGGATTAGGTTTAGGCAAGGGTTAGGTTTAGGCTGCAATCCCCAAGGGTTAGGGTAAGAGTAGGGAACAGGAGAGGGATAGCACGTTCGATCGCATTAAGACACTTGGAGACCGGGTTTAGCTCGGCAAGACACTTGGAAACCAGGAAAAAACGCTCGTTCGATCGCATTAAGACACTTGGAGACCGGGTTTAGCTCGGCAAGACACTTGGAAACCAGGAAAAAACGCTCGTTCGATCGCATTAAGACACTTGGAGACCGGGTTTAGCTCGGCAAGACACTTGGAAACCAGGAAAAAACGCTCGTTCGATCGCATTAAGACACTTGGAGACCGGGTTTAGCTCGGCAAGACACTTGGAAACCAGGAAAAAACGCTCGTTCGATCGCATTAAGACACTTGGAGACCGGGTTTAGCTCGGCAAGACACTTGGAAACCAGGAAAAAACGCTCGTTCGATCGCATTAAGACACTTGGAGACCGGGTTTAGCTCGGCAAGACACTTGGAAACCAGGAAAAAAACGCTCGTTCGATCGCATTAAGACACTTGGAGACCGGGTTTAGCTCGGCAAGACACTTGGAAACCAGGAAAAAACGCTCGTTCGATCGCATTAAGACACTTGGAGACCGGGTTTAGCTCGGCAAGACACTTGGAAACCAGGAAAAAACGCTCGTTCGATCGCATTAAGACACTTGGAGACCGGGTTTAGCTCGGCAAGACACTTGGAAACCAGGAAAAAACGCTCGTTCGATCGCATTAAGACACTTGGAGACCGGGTTTAGCTCGGCAAGACACTTGGAAACCAGGAAAAAACGCTCGTTCGATCGCATTAAGACACTTGGAGACCGGGTTTAGCTCGGCAAGACACTTGGAAACCAGGAAAAAACGCTCGTTCGATCGCATTAAGACACTTGGAGACCGGGATTAGCTCGGCAAGACACTTGGAAACCAGGAAAAAACGCTCGTTCGATCGCATTAAGACACTTGGAGACCGGGTTTAGCTCGGCAAGACACTTGGAAACCAGGAAAAAACGCTCGTTCGATCGCATTAAGACACTTGGAGACCGGGTTTAGCTCGGCAAGACACTTGGAAACCAGGAAAAAACGCTCGTTCGATCGCATTAAGACACTTGGGAGACCGGGATTGGCGTCAGATTCCCCTAACCCTAACCCTAACCCTAACCCTAACCCTAACCCTAACCCTAACCTTGACCCCTGACCCCTGACCCCTTGACCCCTGACCCCTGACCTCTTACCCCTTCACCCCTCACCCCTAACCCCTAACCCCTGACCCCTAACCCCATTTACCTTTAACCCCAACCCCCCCCCCCCTTGGTTTTTATTGCGGTTTTGGCGTTTTCAGACCATTTTGGCAATTTTTGGTTTTTTGACGTTTTTAAGACACTTCTCTAACCCCCCCCCCCCCCAGGGGTCATTAAGACACTAGGAGACCGGGAAAACGTTCTTTCGGCCGCATTAAGACACTTGGGAGACCGGGATTAGCTCGGCAAGACACTTGGAAAACAAGAAAAAACGTTCGTTCGGTCGCATTAAGACACTTGGAGACCGGGATTAGCGTCAGAAAAACACTAGTTTTAGGGGAAAAAAACGCAAATTCCTGGGATTAGGTTTAGGCAAGGGTTAGGTTTAGGCTGCAATCCCCAAGGGTTAGGGTAAGAGTAGGGAACAGGAGAGGGATAGCACGTTCGATCGCATTAAGACACTTGGAGACCGGGTTTAGCTCGGCAAGACACTTGGAAACCAGGAAAAAACGCTCGTTCGATCGCATTAAGACACTTGGAGACCGGGTTTAGCTCGGCAAGACACTTGGAAACCAGGAAAAAACGCTCGTTCGATCGCATTAAGACACTTGGGAGACCGGGATTGGCGTCAGATTCCCCTAACCCTAACCCTAACCCTAACCCTAACCCTAACCCTAACCCTAACCTTGACCCCTGACCCCTGACCCCTTGACCCCTGACCCCTGACCTCTTACCCCTTCACCCCTCACCCCTAACCCCTAACCCCTGACCCCTAATCCCATTTACCTTTAACCCCAACCCCCCCCCCCCCTTGGTTTTTATTGCGGTTTTGGCGTTTTCAGACCATTTTGGCAATTTTTGGTTTTTTGACGTTTTTAAGACACTTCTCTAACCCCCCCCCCCCCCCCCAGGGGTCATTAAGACACTAGGAGACCGGGAAAACGTTCTTTCGGCCGCATTAAGACACTTGGGAGACCGGGATTAGCTCGGCAAGACACTTGGAAAACAAGAAAAAACGTTCGTTCGGTCGCATTAAGACACTTGGAGACCGGGATTAGCGTCAGAAAAACACTAGTTTTAGGGGAAAAAAACGCAAATTCCTGGGATTAGGTTTAGGCAAGGGTTAGGTTTAGGCTGCAATCCCCAAGGGTTAGGGTAAGAGTAGGGAACAGGAGAGGGATAGCACGTTCGATCGCATTAAGACACTTGGAGACCAGGTTTAGCTCGGCAAGACACTTGGAAACCAGGAAAAAACGCTCGTTCGATCGCATTAAGACACTTGGAGACCGGGTTTAGCTCGGCAAGACACTTGGAAACCAGGAAAAAACGCTCGTTCGATCGCATTAAGACACTTGGAGACCGGGTTTAGCTCGGCAAGACACTTGGAAACCAGGAAAAAACGCTCGTTCGATCGCATTAAGACACTTGGAGACCGGGTTTAGCTCGGCAAGACACTTGGAAACCAGGAAAAAACGCTCGTTCGATCGCATTAAGACACTTGGAGACCGGGTTTAGCTCGGCAAGACACTTGGAAACCAGGAAAAAACGCTCGTTCGATCGCATTAAGACACTTGGAGACCGGGTTTAGCTCGGCAAGACACTTGGAAACCAGGAAAAAACGCTCGTTCGATCGCATTAAGACACTTGGAGACCGGGTTTAGCTCGGCAAGACACTTGGAAACCAGGAAAAAACGCTCGTTCGATCGCATTAAGACACTTGGAGACCGGGTTTAGCTCGGCAAGACACTTGGAAACCAGGAAAAAACGCTCGTTCGATCGCATTAAGACACTTGGAGACCGGGTTTAGCTCGGCAAGACACTTGGAAACCAGGAAAAAACGCTCGTTCGATCGCATTAAGACACTTGGAGACCGGGTTTAGCTCGGCAAGACACTTGGAAACCAGGAAAAAACGCTCGTTCGATCGCATTAAGACACTTGGAGACCGGGTTTAGCTCGGCAAGACACTTGGAAACCAGGAAAAAACGCTCGTTCGATCGCATTAAGACACTTGGAGACCGGGATTAGCTCGGCAAGACACTTGGAAACCAGGAAAAAACGCTCGTTCGATCGCATTAAGACACTTGGAGACCGGGTTTAGCTCGGCAAGACACTTGGAAACCAGGAAAAAACGCTCGTTCGATCGCATTAAGACACTTGGAGACCGGGTTTAGCTCGGCAAGACACTTGGAAACCAGGAAAAAACGCTCGTTCGATCGCATTAAGACACTTGGGAGACCGGGATTGGCGTCAGATTCCCCTAACCCTAACCCTAACCCTAACCCTAACCCTAACCCTAACCTTGACCCCTGACCCCTGACCCCTTGACCCCTGACCCCTGACCTCTTACCCCTTCACCCCTCACCCCTAACCCCTAACCCCTGACCCCTAACCCCATTTACCTTTAACCCCAACCCCCCCCCCCCCCCCCTTGGTTTTTATTGCGGTTTTGGCGTTTTCAGACCATTTTGGCAATTTTTGGTTTTTTGACGTTTTTAAGACACTTCTCTAACCCCCCCCCCCCCCAGGGGTCATTAAGACACTAGGAGACCGGGAAAACGTTCTTTCGGCCGCATTAAGACACTTGGGAGACCGGGATTAGCTCGGCAAGACACTTGGAAAACAAGAAAAAACGTTCGTTCGGTCGCATTAAGACACTTGGAGACCGGGATTAGCGTCAGAAAAACACTAGTTTTAGGGGAAAAAAACGCAAATTCCTGGGATTAGGTTTAGGCAAGGGTTAGGTTTAGGCTGCAATCCCCAAGGGTTAGGGTAAGAGTAGGGAACAGGAGAGGGATAGCACGTTCGATCGCATTAAGACACTTGGAGACCGGGTTTAGCTCGGCAAGACACTTGGAAACCAGGAAAAAACGCTCGTTCGATCGCATTAAGACACTTGGAGACCGGGTTTAGCTCGGCAAGACACTTGGAAACCAGGAAAAAACGCTCGTTCGATCGCATTAAGACACTTGGGAGACCGGGATTGGCGTCAGATTCCCCTAACCCTAACCCTAACCCTAACCCTAACCCTAACCCTAACCTTGACCCCTGACCCCTGACCCCTTGACCCCTGACCCCTGACCTCTTACCCCTTCACCCCTCACCCCTAACCCCTAACCCCTGACCCCTAACCCCATTTACCTTTAACCCCAACCCCCCCCCCCCCCTTGGTTTTTATTGCGGTTTTGGCGTTTTCAGACCATTTTGGCAATTTTTGGTTTTTTGACGTTTTTAAGACACTTCTCTAACCCCCCCCCCCCCCAGGGGTCATTAAGACACTAGGAGACCGGGAAAACGTTCTTTCGGCCGCATTAAGACACTTGGGAGACCGGGATTAGCTCGGCAAGACACTTGGAAAACAAGAAAAAACGTTCGTTCGGTCGCATTAAGACACTTGGAGACCGGGATTAGCGTCAGAAAAACACTAGTTTTAGGGGAAAAAAACGCAAATTCCTGGGATTAGGTTTAGGCAAGGGTTAGGTTTAGGCTGCAATCCCCAAGGGTTAGGGTAAGAGTAGGGAACAGGAGAGGGATAGCACGTTCGATCGCATTAAGACACTTGGAGACCGGGTTTAGCTCGGCAAGACACTTGGAAACCAGGAAAAAAAACGCTCGTTCGATCGCATTAAGACACTTGGAGACCGGGTTTAGCTCGGCAAGACACTTGGAAACCAGGAAAAAACGCTCGTTCGATCGCATTAAGACACTTGGGAGACCGGGATTGGCGTCAGATTCCCCTAACCCTAACCCTAACCCTAACCCTAACCCTAACCCTAACCCTAACCCTAACCCTAACCCTAACCCTAACCCTAACCCTAACCCTAACCCTAACCCTAACCCTAACCCTAACCTTGACCCCTGACCCCTGACCCCTTGACCCCTGACCCCTTACCCCTTCACCCCTGACCCCTAACCCCTAACCCCTGACCCCTAACCCCATTTACCCTTAACCCCAAACCCCCCCCCCCCCCCCCCCTTGGTTTTTATTGCGGTTTTGGCGTTTTCAGGACATTTTGGAAATTTTTGGTTTTTTGACGTTTTTAAGACACTTCTCTAACCCCCCCCCCCCAGGGGTCATTAAGACACTAGGAGACCGGGAAAACGTTCTTTCGGTCGCATTAAGACACTTGGGAGACCGGGATTAGCTCGGCAAGACACTTGGAAAACAAGAAAAAACGTTCGTTCGATCGCATTAAGACACTTGGAGACCGGGATTAGCTCGGCAAGACACTTGGAAACCAGGAAAAAACGCTCGTTCGATCGCATTAAGACACTTGGAGACCGGGTTTAGCTCGGCAAGACACTTGGAAACCAGGAAAAAACGCTCGTTCGATCGCATTAAGACACTTGGAGACCGGGTTTAGCTCGGCAAGACACTTGGAAACCAGGAAAAAACGCTCGTTCGATCGCATTAAGACACTTGGAGACCGGGTTTAGCTCGGCAAGACACTTGGAAACCAGGAAAAAACGCTCGTTCGATCGCATTAAGACACTTGGAGACCGGGTTTAGCTCGGCAAGACACTTGGAAACCAGGAAAAAACGCTCGTTCGATCGCATTAAGACACTTGGAGACCGGGTTTAGCTCGGCAAGACACTTGGAAACCAGGAAAAAACGCTCGTTCGATCGCATTAAGACACTTGGAGACCGGGTTTAGCTCGGCAAGACACTTGGAAACCAGGAAAAAACGCTCGTTCGATCGCATTAAGACACTTGGAGACCGGGTTTAGCTCGGCAAGACACTTGGAAACCAGGAAAAAACGCTCGTTCGATCGCATTAAGACACTTGGAGACCGGGTTTAGCTCGGCAAGACACTTGGAAACCAGGAAAAAACGCTCGTTCGATCGCATTAAGACACTTGGAGACCGGGTTTAGCTCGGCAAGACACTTGGAAACCAGGAAAAAACGCTCGTTCGATCGCATTAAGACACTTGGAGACCGGGTTTAGCTCGGCAAGACACTTGGAAACCAGGAAAAAACGCTCGTTCGATCGCATTAAGACACTTGGAGACCGGGTTTAGCTCGGCAAGACACTTGGAAACCAGGAAAAAACGCTCGTTCGATCGCATTAAGACACTTGGGAGACCGGGATTGGCGTCAGATTCCCCTAACCCTAACCCTAACCCTAACCCTAACCCTAACCCTAACCCTAACCTTGACCCCTGACCCCTGACCCCTTGACCCCTGACCCCTGACCTCTTACCCCTTCACCCCTCACCCCTAACCCCTAACCCCTGACCCCTAACCCCATTTACCTTTAACCCCAACCCCCCCCCCCCCCCTTGGTTTTTATTGCGGTTTTGGCGTTTTCAGACCATTTTGGCAATTTTTGGTTTTTTGACGTTTTTAAGACACTTCTCTAACCCCCCCCCCCCCCAGGGGTCATTAAGACACTAGGAGACCGGGAAAACGTTCTTTCGGCCGCATTAAGACACTTGGGAGACCGGGATTAGCTCGGCAAGACACTTGGAAAACAAGAAAAAACGTTCGTTCGGTCGCATTAAGACACTTGGAGACCGGGATTAGCGTCAGAAAAACACTAGTTTTAGGGGAAAAAAACGCAAATTCCTGGGATTAGGTTTAGGCAAGGGTTAGGTTTAGGCTGCAATCCCCAAGGGTTAGGGTAAGAGTAGGGAACAGGAGAGGGATAGCACGTTCGATCGCATTAAGACACTTGGAGACCGGGTTTAGCTCGGCAAGACACTTGGAAACCAGGAAAAAACGCTCGTTCGATCGCATTAAGACACTTGGAGACCGGGTTTAGCTCGGCAAGACACTTGGAAACCAGGAAAAAACGCTCGTTCGATCGCATTAAGACACTTGGGAGACCGGGATTGGCGTCAGATTCCCCTAACCCTAACCCTAACCCTAACCCTAACCCTAACCCTAACCCTAACCTTGACCCCTGACCCCTGACCCCTTGACCCCTGACCCCTGACCTCTTACCCCTTCACCCCTCACCCCTAACCCCTAACCCCTGACCCCTAATCCCATTTACCTTTAACCCCAACCCCCCCCCCCCCCCCTTGGTTTTTATTGCGGTTTTGGCGTTTTCAGACCATTTTGGCAATTTTTGGTTTTTTGACGTTTTTAAGACACTTCTCTAACCCCCCCCCCCCCCCCCCCAGGGGTCATTAAGACACTAGGAGACCGGGAAAACGTTCTTTCGGCCGCATTAAGACACTTGGGAGACCGGGATTAGCTCGGCAAGACACTTGGAAAACAAGAAAAAACGTTCGTTCGGTCGCATTAAGACACTTGGAGACCGGGATTAGCGTCAGAAAAACACTAGTTTTAGGGGAAAAAAACGCAAATTCCTGGGATTAGGTTTAGGCAAGGGTTAGGTTTAGGCTGCAATCCCCAAGGGTTAGGGTAAGAGTAGGGAACAGGAGAGGGATAGCACGTTCGATCGCATTAAGACACTTGGAGACCGGGTTTAGCTCGGCAAGACACTTGGAAACCAGGAAAAAACGCTCGTTCGATCGCATTAAGACACTTGGAGACCGGGTTTAGCTCGGCAAGACACTTGGAAACCAGGAAAAAACGCTCGTTCGATCGCATTAAGACACTTGGAGACCGGGTTTAGCTCGGCAAGACACTTGGAAACCAGGAAAAAACGCTCGTTCGATCGCATTAAGACACTTGGAGACCGGGTTTAGCTCGGCAAGACACTTGGAAACCAGGAAAAAACGCTCGTTCGATCGCATTAAGACACTTGGAGACCGGGTTTAGCTCGGCAAGACACTTGGAAACCAGGAAAAAACGCTCGTTCGATCGCATTAAGACACTTGGAGACCGGGTTTAGCTCGGCAAGACACTTGGAAACCAGGAAAAAACGCTCGTTCGATCGCATTAAGACACTTGGAGACCGGGTTTAGCTCGGCAAGACACTTGGAAACCAGGAAAAAACGCTCGTTCGATCGCATTAAGACACTTGGAGACCGGGTTTAGCTCGGCAAGACACTTGGAAACCAGGAAAAAACGCTCGTTCGATCGCATTAAGACACTTGGAGACCGGGTTTAGCTCGGCAAGACACTTGGAAACCAGGAAAAAACGCTCGTTCGATCGCATTAAGACACTTGGAGACCGGGTTTAGCTCGGCAAGACACTTGGAAACCAGGAAAAAACGCTCGTTCGATCGCATTAAGACACTTGGAGACCGGGTTTAGCTCGGCAAGACACTTGGAAACCAGGAAAAAACGCTCGTTCGATCGCATTAAGACACTTGGAGACCGGGATTAGCTCGGCAAGACACTTGGAAACCAGGAAAAAACGCTCGTTCGATCGCATTAAGACACTTGGAGACCGGGTTTAGCTCGGCAAGACACTTGGAAACCAGGAAAAAACGCTCGTTCGATCGCATTAAGACACTTGGAGACCGGGTTTAGCTCGGCAAGACACTTGGAAACCAGGAAAAAACGCTCGTTCGATCGCATTAAGACACTTGGGAGACCGGGATTGGCGTCAGATTCCCCTAACCCTAACCCTAACCCTAACCCTAACCCTAACCCTAACCCTAACCTTGACCCCTGACCCCTGACCCCTTGACCCCTGACCCCTGACCTCTTACCCCTTCACCCCTCACCCCTAACCCCTAACCCCTGACCCCTAACCCCATTTACCTTTAACCCCAACCCCCCCCCCCCCCCCTTGGTTTTTATTGCGGTTTTGGCGTTTTCAGACCATTTTGGCAATTTTTGGTTTTTTGACGTTTTTAAGACACTTCTCTAACCCCCCCCCCCCCCAGGGGTCATTAAGACACTAGGAGACCGGGAAAACGTTCTTTCGGCCGCATTAAGACACTTGGGAGACCGGGATTAGCTCGGCAAGACACTTGGAAAACAAGAAAAAACGTTCGTTCGGTCGCATTAAGACACTTGGAGACCGGGATTAGCGTCAGAAAAACACTAGTTTTAGGGGAAAAAAACGCAAATTCCTGGGATTAGGTTTAGGCAAGGGTTAGGTTTAGGCTGCAATCCCCAAGGGTTAGGGTAAGAGTAGGGAACAGGAGAGGGATAGCACGTTCGATCGCATTAAGACACTTGGAGACCGGGTTTAGCTCGGCAAGACACTTGGAAACCAGGAAAAAACGCTCGTTCGATCGCATTAAGACACTTGGAGACCGGGTTTAGCTCGGCAAGACACTTGGAAACCAGGAAAAAACGCTCGTTCGATCGCATTAAGACACTTGGGAGACCGGGATTGGCGTCAGATTCCCCTAACCCTAACCCTAACCCTAACCCTAACCCTAACCCTAACCCTAACCTTGACCCCTGACCCCTGACCCCTTGACCCCTGACCCCTGACCTCTTACCCCTTCACCCCTCACCCCTAACCCCTAACCCCTGACCCCTAACCCCATTTACCTTTAACCCCAACCCCCCCCCCCCCTTGGTTTTTATTGCGGTTTTGGCGTTTTCAGACCATTTTGGCAATTTTTGGTTTTTTGACGTTTTTAAGACACTTCTCTAACCCCCCCCCCCCCCAGGGGTCATTAAGACACTAGGAGACCGGGAAAACGTTCTTTCGGCCGCATTAAGACACTTGGGAGACCGGGATTAGCTCGGCAAGACACTTGGAAAACAAGAAAAAACGTTCGTTCGGTCGCATTAAGACACTTGGAGACCGGGATTAGCGTCAGAAAAACACTAGTTTTAGGGGAAAAAAACGCAAATTCCTGGGATTAGGTTTAGGCAAGGGTTAGGTTTAGGCTGCAATCCCCAAGGGTTAGGGTAAGAGTAGGGAACAGGAGAGGGATAGCACGTTCGATCGCATTAAGACACTTGGAGACCGGGTTTAGCTCGGCAAGACACTTGGAAACCAGGAAAAAACGCTCGTTCGATCGCATTAAGACACTTGGAGACCGGGTTTAGCTCGGCAAGACACTTGGAAACCAGGAAAAAACGCTCGTTCGATCGCATTAAGACACTTGGGAGACCGGGATTGGCGTCAGATTCCCCTAACCCTAACCCTAACCCTAACCCTAACCCTAACCCTAACCCTAACCCTAACCCTAACCCTAACCCTAACCCTAACCCTAACCCTAACCCTAACCCTAACCCTAACCTTGACCCCTGACCCCTGACCCCTTGACCCCTGACCCCTTACCCCTTCACCCCTGACCCCTAACCCCTAACCCCTGACCCCTAACCCCATTTACCCTTAACCCCAAACCCCCCCCCCCCCCTTGGTTTTTATTGCGGTTTTGGCGTTTTCAGGACATTTTGGAAATTTTTGGTTTTTTGACGTTTTTAAGACACTTCTCTAACCCCCCCCCCCAGGGGTCATTAAGACACTAGGAGACCGGGAAAACGTTCTTTCGGTCGCATTAAGACACTTGGGAGACCGGGATTAGCTCGGCAAGACACTTGGAAAACAAGAAAAAACGTTCGTTCGGTCGCATTAAGACACTTGGAGACCGGGATTAGCGTCAGAAAAACACTAGTTTTAGGGGAAAAAAACGCAAATTCCTGGGATTAGGTTTAGGCAAGGGTTAGGTTTAGGCTGCAATCCCCAAGGGTTAGGGTAAGAGTAGGGAACAGGAGAGGGATAGCACGTTCGATCGCATTAAGACACTTGGAGACCGGGTTTAGCTCGGCAAGACACTTGGAAACCAGGAAAAAACGCTCGTTCGATCGCATTAAGACACTTGGAGACCGGGTTTAGCTCGGCAAGACACTTGGAAACCAGGAAAAAACGCTCGTTCGATCGCATTAAGACACTTGGAGACCGGGTTTAGCTCGGCAAGACACTTGGAAACCAGGAAAAAACGCTCGTTCGATCGCATTAAGACACTTGGAGACCGGGTTTAGCTCGGCAAGACACTTGGAAACCAGGAAAAAACGCTCGTTCGATCGCATTAAGACACTTGGAGACCGGGTTTAGCTCGGCAAGACACTTGGAAACCAGGAAAAAACGCTCGTTCGATCGCATTAAGACACTTGGAGACCGGGTTTAGCTCGGCAAGACACTTGGAAACCAGGAAAAAACGCTCGTTCGATCGCATTAAGACACTTGGAGACCGGGTTTAGCTCGGCAAGACACTTGGAAACCAGGAAAAAACGCTCGTTCGATCGCATTAAGACACTTGGAGACCGGGTTTAGCTCGGCAAGACACTTGGAAACCAGGAAAAAACGCTCGTTCGATCGCATTAAGACACTTGGAGACCGGGTTTAGCTCGGCAAGACACTTGGAAACCAGGAAAAAACGCTCGTTCGATCGCATTAAGACACTTGGAGACCGGGTTTAGCTCGGCAAGACACTTGGAAACCAGGAAAAAACGCTCGTTCGATCGCATTAAGACACTTGGAGACCGGGTTTAGCTCGGCAAGACACTTGGAAACCAGGAAAAAACGCTCGTTCGATCGCATTAAGACACTTGGAGACCGGGATTAGCTCGGCAAGACACTTGGAAACCAGGAAAAAACGCTCGTTCGATCGCATTAAGACACTTGGAGACCGGGTTTAGCTCGGCAAGACACTTGGAAACCAGGAAAAAACGCTCGTTCGATCGCATTAAGACACTTGGAGACCGGGTTTAGCTCGGCAAGACACTTGGAAACCAGGAAAAAACGCTCGTTCGATCGCATTAAGACACTTGGGAGACCGGGATTGGCGTCAGATTCCCCTAACCCTAACCCTAACCCTAACCCTAACCCTAACCCTAACCCTAACCTTGACCCCTGACCCCTGACCCCTTGACCCCTGACCCCTGACCTCTTACCCCTTCACCCCTCACCCCTAACCCCTAACCCCTGACCCCTAACCCCATTTACCTTTAACCCCAACCCCCCCCCCCCCTTGGTTTTTATTGCGGTTTTGGCGTTTTCAGACCATTTTGGCAATTTTTGGTTTTTTGACGTTTTTAAGACACTTCTCTAACCCCCCCCCCCCCCAGGGGTCATTAAGACACTAGGAGACCGGGAAAACGTTCTTTCGGCCGCATTAAGACACTTGGGAGACCGGGATTAGCTCGGCAAGACACTTGGAAAACAAGAAAAAACGTTCGTTCGGTCGCATTAAGACACTTGGAGACCGGGATTAGCGTCAGAAAAACACTAGTTTTAGGGGAAAAAAACGCAAATTCCTGGGATTAGGTTTAGGCAAGGGTTAGGTTTAGGCTGCAATCCCCAAGGGTTAGGGTAAGAGTAGGGAACAGGAGAGGGATAGCACGTTCGATCGCATTAAGACACTTGGAGACCGGGTTTAGCTCGGCAAGACACTTGGAAACCAGGAAAAAACGCTCGTTCGATCGCATTAAGACACTTGGAGACCGGGTTTAGCTCGGCAAGACACTTGGAAACCAGGAAAAAACGCTCGTTCGATCGCATTAAGACACTTGGGAGACCGGGATTGGCGTCAGATTCCCCTAACCCTAACCCTAACCCTAACCCTAACCCTAACCCTAACCCTAACCTTGACCCCTGACCCCTGACCCCTTGACCCCTGACCCCTGACCTCTTACCCCTTCACCCCTCACCCCTAACCCCTAACCCCTGACCCCTAATCCCATTTACCTTTAACCCCAACCCCCCCCCCCCCCCCTTGGTTTTTATTGCGGTTTTGGCGTTTTCAGACCATTTTGGCAATTTTTGGTTTTTTGACGTTTTTAAGACACTTCTCTAACACCCCCCCCCCCCCCCAGGGGTCATTAAGACACTAGGAGACCGGGAAAACGTTCTTTCGGCCGCATTAAGACACTTGGGAGACCGGGATTAGCTCGGCAAGACACTTGGAAAACAAGAAAAAACGTTCGTTCGGTCGCATTAAGACACTTGGAGACCGGGATTAGCGTCAGAAAAACACTAGTTTTAGGGGAAAAAAACGCAAATTCCTGGGATTAGGTTTAGGCAAGGGTTAGGTTTAGGCTGCAATCCCCAAGGGTTAGGGTAAGAGTAGGGAACAGGAGAGGGATAGCACGTTCGATCGCATTAAGACACTTGGAGACCGGGTTTAGCTCGGCAAGACACTTGGAAACCAGGAAAAAACGCTCGTTCGATCGCATTAAGACACTTGGAGACCGGGTTTAGCTCGGCAAGACACTTGGAAACCAGGAAAAAACTCTCGTTCGATCGCATTAAGACACTTGGAGACCGGGTTTAGCTCGGCAAGACACTTGGAAACCAGGAAAAAACGCTCGTTCGATCGCATTAAGACACTTGGAGACCGGGTTTAGCTCGGCAAGACACTTGGAAACCAGGAAAAAACGCTCGTTCGATCGCATTAAGACACTTGGAGACCGGGTTTAGCTCGGCAAGACACTTGGAAACCAGGAAAAAACGCTCGTTCGATCGCATTAAGACACTTGGAGACCGGGTTTAGCTCGGCAAGACACTTGGAAACCAGGAAAAAACGCTCGTTCGATCGCATTAAGACACTTGGAGACCGGGTTTAGCTCGGCAAGACACTTGGAAACCAGGAAAAAACGCTCGTTCGATCGCATTAAGACACTTGGGAGACCGGGATTGGCGTCAGATTCCCCTAACCCTAACCCTAACCCTAACCCTAACCCTGACCCCTAACCCCTAACCCCTGACCCCTAACCCCATTTACCCTTAACCCCAAACCCCCCCCCCCCCCCCCCCTTGGTTTTTATTGCGGTTTTGGCGTTTTCAGGCCATTTTGGCAATTTTTGGTTTTTTGACGTTTTTAAGACACTTCTCTAACCCCCCCCCCCCCAGGGGTCATTAAGACACTAGGAGACCGGGAAAACGTTCTTTCGGCCGCATTAAGACACTTGGGAGACCGGGATTAGCTCGGCAAGACACTTGGAAAACAAGAAAAAACGTTCGTTCGGTCGCATTAAGACACTTGGAGACCGGGATTAGCGTCAGAAAAACACTAGTTTTAGGGGAAAAAAACGCAAATTCCTGGGATTAGGTTTAGGCAAGGGTTAGGTTTAGGCTGCAATCCCCAAGGGTTAGGGTAAGAGTAGGGAACAGGAGAGGGATAGCACGTTCGATCGCATTAAGACACTTGGAGACCGGGTTTAGCTCGGCAAGACACTTGGAAACCAGGAAAAAACGCTCGTTCGATCGCATTAAGACACTTGGAGACCGGGTTTAGCTCGGCAAGACACTTGGAAACCAGGAAAAAACGCTCGTTCGATCGCATTAAGACACTTGGAGACCGGGTTTAGCTCGGCAAGACACTTGGAAACCAGGAAAAAACGCTCGTTCGATCGCATTAAGACACTTGGAGACCGGGTTTAGCTCGGCAAGACACTTGGAAAACGGGAAAAAACGTTTGTTCGGTCGCATTAAGACACTTGGAGACCGGGATTAGCGTCAGAAAAACACTAGTTTTAGGGGAAAAAAACGCAAATTCCTGGGATTAGGTTTAGGCAAGGGTTAGGTTTAGGCTGCAATCCCCAAGGGTTAGGGTAAGAGTAGGGAACAGGAGAGGGATAGCACGTTCGATCGCATTAAGACACTTGGAGACCGGGTTTAGCTCGGCAAGACACTTGGAAAACAGGAAAAAACGCTCGTTCGATCGCATTAAGACACTTGGAGACCGGGTTTAGCTCGGCAAGACACTTGGAAAACAGGAAAAAACGCTCGTTCGATCGCATTAAGACACTTGGAGACCGGGTTTAGCTCGGCAAGACACTTGGAAAACAGGAAAAAACGCTCGTTCGATCGCATTAAGACACTTGGAGACCGGGTTTAGCTCGGCAAGACACTTGGAAAACAGGAAAAAACGCTCGTTCGATCGCATTAAGACACTTGGGAGACCGGGATTGGCGTCAGATTCCCCTAACCCTAACCCTAACCCTAACCCTAACCCTAACCCTAACCTTGACCCCTGACCCCTGACCCCTTGACCCCTGACCCCTGACCCCTTACCCCTTCACCCCTGACCCCTAACCCCTAACCCCTGACCCCTAACCCCATTTACCTTTAACCCCAACCCCCCCCCCCCTTGGTTTTTATTGCGGTTTTGGCGTTTTCAGACCATTTTGGCAATTTTTGGTTTTTTGACGTTTTTAAGACACTTCTCTAACCCCCCCCCCCAGGGGTCATTAAGACACTAGGAGACCGGGAAAACGTTCTTTCGGCCGCATTAAGACACTTGGGAGACCGGGATTAGCTCGGCAAGACACTTGGAAAACAAGGAAAAACGTTCGTTCGGTCGCATTAAGACACTTGGAGACCGGGATTAGCGTCAGAAAAACACTAGTTTTAGGGGAAAAAAACGCAAATTCCTGGGATTAGGTTTAGGCAAGGGTTAGGTTTAGGCTGCAA
Organism: Ranitomeya variabilis; assembly: GCF_051348905.1. Classification (NCBI taxonomy): domain Eukaryota; kingdom Metazoa; phylum Chordata; class Amphibia; order Anura; family Dendrobatidae; genus Ranitomeya; species Ranitomeya variabilis. Next base: position 223,510 of record NW_027507949.1, on the reverse strand, counting down.
TCCCCAAGGGTTAGGGTAAGAGTAGGGAACAGGAGAGGGATAGCACGTTCGATCGCATTAAGACACTTGGAGACCGGGTTTAGCTCGGCAAGACACTTGGAAAACGGGAAAAAACGTTCGTTCGGTCGCATTAAGACACTTGGAGACCGGGATTAGCGTCAGAAAAACACTAGTTTTAGGGGAAAAAAACGCAAATTCCTGGGATTAGGTTTAGGCAAGGGTTAGGTTTAGGCTGCAGTCCCCAAGGGTTAGGGTAAGAGTAGGGAACAGGAGAGGGATAGCACGTTCGATCGCATTAAGACACTTGGAGACCGGGTTTAGCTCGGCAAGACACTTGGAAAACAGGAAAAAACGCTCGTTCGATCGCATTAAGACACTTGGAGACCGGGTTTAGCTCGGCAAGACACTTGGAAAACAGGAAAAAACGCTCGTTCGATCGCATTAAGACACTTGGAGACCGGGTTTAGCTCGGCAAGACACTTGGAAACCAGGAAAAAACGCTCGTTCGATCGCATTAAGACACTTGGAGACCGGGTTTAGCTCGGCAAGACACTTGGAAAACAGGAAAAAACGCTCGTTCGATCGCATTAAGACACTTGGGAGACCGGGATTGGCGTCAGATTCCCCTAACCCTAACCCTAACCCTAACCCTAACCCTAACCCTAACCCTAACCTTGACCCCTGACCCCTGACCCCTTGACCCCTGACCCCTGACCCCTTACCCCTTCACCCCTGACCCCTAACCCCTAACCCCTGACCCCTAACCCCATTTACCTTTAACCCCAAATACCCCCCCCCCCCCCCCTTGGTTTTTATTGCGGTTTTGGCGTTTTCAGACCATTTTGGCAATTTTTGGTTTTTTGACGTTTTTAAGACACTTCTCTAACCCCCCCCCCAGGGGTCATTAAGACACTAGGAGACCGGGAAAACGTTCTTTCGGCCGCATTAAGACACTTGGGAGACCGGGATTAGCTCGGCAAGACACTTGGAAAACAAGGAAAAACGTTCGTTCGGTCGCATTAAGACACTTGGAGACCGGGATTAGCGTCAGAAAAACACTAGTTTTAGGGGAAAAAAACGCAAATTCCTGGGATTAGGTTTAGGCAAGGGTTAGGTTTAGGCTGCAATCCCCAAGGGTTAGGGTAAGAGTAGGGAACAGGAGAGGGATAGCACGTTCGATCGCATTAAGACACTTGGAGACCGGGTTTAGCTCGGCAAGACACTTGGAAAACGGGAAAAAACGTTCGTTCGGTCGCATTAAGACATTTGGAGACCGGGATTAGCGTCAGAAAAACACTAGTTTTAGGGGAAAAAAACGCAAATTCCTGGGATTAGGTTTAGGCAAGGGTTAGGTTTAGGCTGCAATCCCCAAGGGTTAGGGTAAGAGTAGGGAACAGGAGAGGGATAGCACGTTCGATCGCATTAAGACACTTGGAGACCGGGTTTAGCTCGGCAAGACACTTGGAAAACAGAAAAAAACGCTCGTTCGATCGCATTAAGACACTTGGAGACCGGGTTTAGCTCGGCAAGACACTTGGAAAACAGGAAAAAACGCTCGTTCGATCGCATTAAGACACTTGGAGACCGGGTTTAGCTCGGCAAGACACTTGGAAAACAGGAAAAAACGCTCGTTCGATCGCATTAAGACACTTGGAGACCGGGTTTAGCTCGGCAAGACACTTGGAAAACAGGAAAAAACGCTCGTTCGATCGCATTAAGACACTTGGGAGACCGGGATTGGCGTCAGATTCCCCTAACCCTAACCCTAACCCTAACCCTAACCCTAACCCTAACCCTAACCTTGACCCCTGACCCCTGACCCCTTGACCCCTGACCCCTGACCTCTTACCCCTTCACCCCTGACCCCTAACCCCTAACCCCTGACCCCTAACCCCATTTACCTTTAACCCCAACCCCCCCCCCCCCCTTGGTTTTTATTGCGGTTTTGGCGTTTTCAGACCATTTTGGCAATTTTTGGTTTTTTGACGTTTTTAAGACACTTCTCTAACCCCCCCCCCCCCCAGGGGTCATTAAGACACTAGGAGACCGGGAAAACGTTCTTTCGGCCGCATTAAGACACTTGGGAGACCGGGATTAGCTCGGCAAGACACTTGGAAAACAAGAAAAAACGTTCGTTCGGTCGCATTAAGACACTTGGAGACCGGGATTAGCGTCAGAAAAACACTAGTTTTAGGGGAAAAAAACGCAAATTCCTGGGATTAGGTTTAGGCAAGGGTTAGGTTTAGGCTGCAATCCCCAAGGGTTAGGGTAAGAGTAGGGAACAGGAGAGGGATAGCACGTTCGATCGCATTAAGACACTTGGAGACCGGGTTTAGCTCGGCAAGACACTTGGAAACCAGGAAAAAACGCTCGTTCGATCGCATTAAGACACTTGGAGACCGGGTTTAGCTCGGCAAGACACTTGGAAACCAGGAAAAAACGCTCGTTCGATCGCATTAAGACACTTGGAGACCGGGTTTAGCTCGGCAAGACACTTGGAAACCAGGAAAAAACGCTCGTTCGATCGCATTAAGACACTTGGAGACCGGGTTTAGCTCGGCAAGACACTTGGAAACCAGGAAAAAACGCTCGTTCGATCGCATTAAGACACTTGGAGACCGGGTTTAGCTCGGCAAGACACTTGGAAACCAGGAAAAAACGCTCGTTCGATCGCATTAAGACACTTGGGAGACAGGGATTGGCGTCAGATTCCCCTAACCCTAACCCTAACCCTAACCCTAACCCTAACCCTAACCCTAACCCTAACCTTGACCCCTGACCCCTGACCCCTTGACCCCTGACCCCTGACCTCTTACCCCTTCACCCCTGACCCCTAACCCCTAACCCCTGACCCCTAACCCCATTTACCTTTAACCCCAAACACCCCCCCCCCCCCCCCCTTGGTTTTTATTGCGGTTTTGGCGTTTTCAGACCATTTTGGCAATTTTTGGTTTTTTGACGTTTTTAAGACACTTCTCTAACCCCCCCCCCCCCCCCAGGGGTCATTAAGACACTAGGAGACCGGGAAAACGTTCTTTCGGCCGCATTAAGACACTTGGGAGACCGGGATTAGCGTCAGAAAAACACTAGTTTTAGGGGAAAAAAACGCAAATTCCTGGGATTAGGTTTAGGCAAGGGTTAGGTTTAGGCTGCAATCCCCAAGGGTTAGGGTAAGAGTAGGGAACAGGAGAGGGATAGCACGTTCGATCGCATTAAGACACTTGGAGACCGGGTTTAGCTCGGCAAGACACTTGGAAACCAGGAAAAAACGCTCGTTCGATCGCATTAAGACACTTGGAGACCGGGTTTAGCTCGGCAAGACACTTGGAAACCAGGAAAAAACGCTCGTTCGATCGCATTAAGACACTTGGAGACCGGGTTTAGCTCGGCAAGACACTTGGAAACCAGGAAAAAACGCTCGTTCGATCGCATTAAGACACTTGGGAGACCGGGATTGGCGTCAGATTCCCCTAACCCTAACCCTAACCCTAACCCTAACCCCTGACCCCTAACCCCATTTACCTTTAACCCCAACCCCCCCCCCCCCCCCCCTTGGTTTTTATTGCGGTTTTGGCGTTTTCAGACCATTTTGGCAATTTTTGGTTTTTTGACGTTTTTAAGACACTTCTCTAACCCCCCCCCCCCAGGGGTCATTAAGACACTAGGAGACCGGGAAAACGTTCTTTCGGCCGCATTAAGACACTTGGGAGACCGGGATTAGCTCGGCAAGACACTTGGAAACCAGGAAAAAACGCTCGTTCGATCGCATTAAGACACTTGGAGACCGGGTTTAGCTCGGCAAGACACTTGGAAACCAGGAAAAAACGCTCGTTCGATCGCATTAAGACACTTGGGAGACCGGGATTGGCGTCAGATTCCCCTAACCCTAACCCTAACCCTAACCCTAACCCTAACCCTAACCTTGACCCCTGACCCCTGACCCCTTGACCCCTGACCCCTGACCTCTTACCCCTTCACCCCTCACCCCTAACCCCTAACCCCTGACCCCTAATCCCATTTACCTTTAACCCCAACCCCCCCCCCCCCCCCCCCCCCCCCTTGGTTTTTATTGCGGTTTTGGCGTTTTCAGACCATTTTGGCAATTTTTGGTTTTTTGACGTTTTTAAGACACTTCTCTAACCCCCCCCCCCCCCAGGGGTCATTAAGACACTAGGAGACCGGGAAAACGTTCTTTCGGCCGCATTAAGACACTTGGGAGACCGGGATTAGCTCGGCAAGACACTTGGAAAACAAGAAAAAACGTTCGTTCGGTCGCATTAAGACACTTGGAGACCGGGATTAGCGTCAGAAAAACACTAGTTTTAGGGGAAAAAAACGCAAATTCCTGGGATTAGGTTTAGGCAAGGGTTAGGTTTAGGCTGCAATCCCCAAGGGTTAGGGTAAGAGTAGGGAACAGGAGAGGGATAGCACGTTCGATCGCATTAAGACACTTGGAGACCGGGTTTAGCTCGGCAAGACACTTGGAAACCAGGAAAAAACGCTCGTTCGATCGCATTAAGACACTTGGAGACCGGGTTTAGCTCGGCAAGACACTTGGAAACCAGGAAAAAACTCTCGTTCGATCGCATTAAGACACTTGGAGACCGGGTTTAGCTCGGCAAGACACTTGGAAACCAGGAAAAAACGCTCGTTCGATCGCATTAAGACACTTGGAGACCGGGTTTAGCTCGGCAAGACACTTGAAAACCAGGAAAAAACGCTCGTTCGATCGCATTAAGACACTTGGAGACCGGGTTTAGCTCGGCAAGACACTTGGAAACCAGGAAAAAACGCTCGTTCGATCGCATTAAGACACTTGGGAGACCGGGATTGGCGTCAGATTCCCCTAACCCTAACCCTAACCCTAACCCTAACCCTGACCCCTAACCCCTAACCCCTGACCCCTAACCCCATTTACCCTTAACCCCAACCCCCCCCCCCCCCTTGGTTTTTATTGCGGTTTTGGCGTTTTCAGGCCATTTTGGCAATTTTTGGTTTTTTGACGTTTTTAAGACACTTCTCTAACCCCCCCCCCCCCCAGGGGTCATTAAGACACTAGGAGACCGGGAAAACGTTCTTTCGGCCGCATTAAGACACTTGGGAGACCGGGATTAGCTCGGCAAGACACTTGGAAAACAAGAAAAAACGTTCGTTCGGTCGCATTAAGACACTTGGAGACCGGGATTAGCGTCAGAAAAACACTAGTTTTAGGGGAAAAAAACGCAAATTCCTGGGATTAGGTTTAGGCAAGGGTTAGGTTTAGGCTGCAATCCCCAAGGGTTAGGGTAAGAGTAGGGAACAGGAGAGGGATAGCACGTTCGATCGCATTAAGACACTTGGAGACCGGGTTTAGCTCGGCAAGACACTTGGAAACCAGGAAAAAACGCTCGTTCGATCGCATTAAGACACTTGGAGACCGGGTTTAGCTCGGCAAGACACTTGGAAACCAGGAAAAAACGCTCGTTCGATCGCATTAAGACACTTGGAGACCGGGTTTAGCTCGGCAAGACACTTGGAAACCAGGAAAAAACGCTCGTTCGATCGCATTAAGACACTTGGAGACCGGGTTTAGCTCGGCAAGACACTTGGAAACCAGGAAAAAACGCTCGTTCGATCGCATTAAGACACTTGGAGACCGGGTTTAGCTCGGCAAGACACTTGGAAACCAGGAAAAAACGCTCGTTCGATCGCATTAAGACACTTGGGAGACCGGGATTGGCGTCAGATTCCCCTAACCCTAACCCTAACCCTAACCCTAACCCTAACCCTAACCTTGACCCCTGACCCCTGACCCCTTGACCCCTGACCCCTGACCTCTTACCCCTTCACCCCTCACCCCTAACCCCTAACCCCTGACCCCTAACCCCATTTACCTTTAACCCCAAACCCCCCCCCCCCCCCCCCCCTTGGTTTTTATTGCGGTTTTGGCGTTTTCAGACCATTTTGGCAATTTTTGGTTTTTTGACGTTTTTAAGACACTTCTCTAACCCCCCCCCCCCCCCAGGGGTCATTAAGACACTAGGAGACCGGGAAAACGTTCTTTCGGCCGCATTAAGACACTTGGGAGACCGGGATTAGCTCAGCAAGACACTTGGAAAACAAGAAAAAACGTTCGTTCGGTCGCATTAAGACACTTGGAGACCGGGATTAGCGTCAGAAAAACACTAGTTTTAGGGGAAAAAAACGCAAATTCCTGGGATTAGGTTTAGGCAAGGGTTAGGTTTAGGCTGCAATCCCCAAGGGTTAGGGTAAGAGTAGGGAACAGGAGAGGGATAGCACGTTCGATCGCATTAAGACACTTGGAGACCGGGTTTAGCTCGGCAAGACACTTGGAAACCAGGAAAAAACGCTCGTTCGATCGCATTAAGACACTTGGAGACCGGGTTTAGCTCGGCAAGACACTTGGAAACCAGGAAAAAACGCTCGTTCGATCGCATTAAGACACTTGGAGACCGGGTTTAGCTCGGCAAGACACTTGGAAACCAGGAAAAAACGCTCGTTCGATCGCATTAAGACACTTGGGAGACCGGGATTGGCGTCAGATTCCCCTAACCCTAACCCTAACCCTAACCCTAACCTTGACCCCTGACCCCTTGACCCCTGACCCCTGACCTCTTACCCCTTCACCCCTCACCCCTAACCCCTAACCCCTGACCCCTAACCCCATTTACCTTTAACCCCAACCCCAACCCCCCCCCCCCCCCCCCTTGGTTTTTATTGCGGTTTTTGCGTTTTCAGACCATTTTGGCAATTTTTGGTTTTTTGACGTTTTTAAGACACTTCTCTAACCCCCCCCCCCCAGGGGTCATTAAGACACTAGGAGACCGGGAAAACGTTCTTTCGGCCGCATTAAGACACTTGGGAGACCGGGATTAGCTCGGCAAGACACTTGGAAAACAAGAAAAAACGTTCGTTCGGTCGCATTAAGACACTTGGAGACCGGGATTAGCGTCAGAAAAACACTAGTTTTAGGGGAAAAAAACGCAAATTCCTGGGATTAGGTTTAGGCAAGGGTTAGGTTTAGGCTGCAATCCCCAAGGGTTAGGGTAAGAGTAGGGAACAGGAGAGGGATAGCACGTTCGATCGCATTAAGACACTTGGAGACCGGGTTTAGCTCGGCAAGACACTTGGAAACCAGGAAAAAACGCTCGTTCGATCGCATTAAGACACTTGGAGACCGGGTTTAGCTCGGCAAGACACTTGGAAACCAGGAAAAAACGCTCGTTCGATCGCATTAAGACACTTGGAGACCGGGTTTAGCTCGGCAAGACACTTGGAAACCAGGAAAAAACGCTCGTTCGATCGCATTAAGACACTTGGAGACCGGGTTTAGCTCGGCAAGACACTTGGAAACCAGGAAAAAACGCTCGTTCGATCGCATTAAGACACTTGGGAGACCGGGATTGGCGTCAGATTCCCCTAACCCTAACCCTAACCCTAACCCTAACCCTAACCTTTACCCCTGACCCCTGACCCCTTGACCCCTGACCCCTGACCTCTTACCCCTTCACCCCTCACCCCTAACCCCTAACCCCTGACCCCTAACCCCATTTACCTTTAACCCCAACCCCCCCCCCCCCCCCCTTGGTTTTTATTGCGGTTTTGGCGTTTTCAGACCATTTTGTCAATTTTTGGTTTTTTAACGTTTTTAAGACACTTCTCTAACCCCCCCCCCCCAGGGGTCATTAAGACACTAGGAGACCGGGAAAACGTTCTTTCGGCCGCATTAAGACACTTGGGAGACCGGGATTAGCTCGGCAAGACACTTGGAAACCAGGAAAAAACGCTCGTTCGATCGCATTAAGACACTTGGAGACCGGGTTTAGCTCGGCAAGACACTTGGAAACCAGGAAAAAACGCTCGTTCGATCGCATTAAGACACTTGGGAGACCGGGATTGGCGTCAGATTCCCCTAACCCTAACCCTAACCCTAACCCTAACCCTAACCCTAACCTTGACCCCTGACCCCTGACCCCTTGACCCCTGACCCCTGACCCCTTACCCCTTCACCCCTGACCCCTAACCCCTAACCCCTGACCCCTAACCCCATTTACCTTTAACCCCAAACACCCCCCCCCCCCCCCTTGGTTTTTATTGCGGTTTTGGCGTTTTCAGACCATTTTGGCAATTTTTGGTTTTTTGACGTTTTTAAGACACTTCTCTAACCCCCCCCCCCAGGGGTCATTAAGACACTAGGAGACCGGGAAAACGTTCTTTCGGCCGCATTAAGACACTTGGGAGACCGGGATTAGCTCGGCAAGACACTTGGAAAACAAGGAAAAACGTTCGTTCGGTCGCATTAAGACACTTGGAGACCGGGATTAGCGTCAGAAAAACACTAGTTTTAGGGGAAAAAAACGCAAATTCCTGGGATTAGGTTTAGGCAAGGGTTAGGTTTAGGCTGCAATCCCCAAGGGTTAGGGTAAGAGTAGGGAACAGGAGAGGGATAGCACGTTCGATCGCATTAAGACACTTGGAGACCGGGTTTAGCTCGGCAAGACACTTGGAAAACGGGAAAAAACGTTCGTTCGGTCGCATTAAGACACTTGGAGACCGGGATTAGCGTCAGAAAAACACTAGTTTTAGGGGAAAAAAACGCAAATTCCTGGGATTAGGTTTAGGCAAGGGTTAGGTTTAGGCTGCAATCCCCAAGGGTTAGGGTAAGAGTAGGGAACAGGAGAGGGATAGCACGTTCGATCGCATTAAGACACTTGGAGACCGGGTTTAGCTCGGCAAGACACTTGGAAAACAGGAAAAAACGCTCGTTCGATCGCATTAAGACACTTGGAGACCGGGTTTAGCTCGGCAAGACACTTGGAAAACAGGAAAAAACGCTCGTTCGATCGCATTAAGACACTTGGAGACCGGGTTTAGCTCGGCAAGACACTTGGAAAACAGGAAAAAACGCTCGTTCGATCGCATTAAGACACTTGGAGACCGGGTTTAGCTCGGCAAGACACTTGGAAAACAGGAAAAAACGCTCGTTCGATCGCATTAAGACACTTGGGAGACCGGGATTGGCGTCAGATTCCCCTAACCCTAACCCTAACCCTAACCCTAACCCTAACCCTAACCTTGACCCCTGACCCCTGACCCCTTGACCCCTGACCCCTGACCCCTTACCCCTTCACCCCTGACCCCTAACCCCTAACCCCTGACCCCTAACCCCATTTACCTTTAACCCCAAATACCCCCCCCCCCCCCCCCTTGGTTTTTATTGCGGTTTTGGCGTTTTCAGACCATTTTGGCAATTTTTGGTTTTTTGACGTTTTTAAGACACTTCTCTAACCCCCCCCCCCAGGGGTCATTAAGACACTAGGAGACCGGGAAAACGTTCTTTCGGCCGCATTAAGACACTTGGGAGACCGGGATTAGCTCGGCAAGACACTTGGAAAACAAGGAAAAACGTTCGTTCGGTCGCATTAAGACACTTGGAGACCGGGATTAGCGTCAGAAAAACACTAGTTTTAGGGGAAAAAAACGCAAATTCCTGGGATTAGGTTTAGGCAAGGGTTAGGTTTAGGCTGCAATCCCCAAGGGTTAGGGTAAGAGTAGGGAACAGGAGAGGGATAGCACGTTCGATCGCATTAAGACACTTGGAGACCGGGTTTAGCTCGGCAAGACACTTGGAAAACGGGAAAAAACGTTCGTTCGGTCGCATTAAGACACTTGGAGACCGGGATTAGCGTCAGAAAAACACTAGTTTTAGGGGAAAAAAACGCAAATTCCTGGGATTAGGTTTAGGCAAGGGTTAGGTTTAGGCTGCAATCCCCAAGGGTTAGGGTAAGAGTAGGGAACAGGAGAGGGATAGCACGTTCGATCGCATTAAGACACTTGGAGACCGGGTTTAGCTCGGCAAGACACTTGGAAAACAGAAAAAAACGCTCGTTCGATCGCATTAAGACACTTGGAGACCGGGTTTAGCTCGGCAAGACACTTGGAAAACAGGAAAAAACGCTCGTTCGATCGCATTAAGACACTTGGAGACCGGGTTTAGCTCGGCAAGACACTTGGAAAACAGGAAAAAACGCTCGTTCGATCGCATTAAGACACTTGGAGACCGGGTTTAGCTCAGCAAGACACTTGGAAAACAGGAAAAAACGCTCGTTCGATCGCATTAAGACACTTGGGAGACGGGGATTGGCGTCAGATTCCCCTAACCCTAACCCTAACCCTAACCCTAACCCTAACCCTAACCCTAACCCTAACCTTGACCCCTGACCCCTGACCCCTTGACCCCTGACCCCTGACCTCTTACCCCTTCACCCCTGACCCCTAACCCCTAACCCCTGACCCCTAACCCCATTTACCTTTAACCCCAACCCCCCCCCCCTTGGTTTTTATTGCGGTTTTGGCGTTTTCAGACCATTTTGGCAATTTTTGGTTTTTTGACGTTTTTAAGACACTTCTCTAACCCCCCCCCCCCCCCCCAGGGGTCATTAAGACACTAGGAGACCGGGAAAACGTTCTTTCGGCCGCATTAAGACACTTGGGAGACCGGGATTAGCTCGGCAAGACACTTGGAAAACAAGAAAAAACGTTCGTTCGGTCGCATTAAGACACTTGGAGACCGGGATTAGCGTCAGAAAAACACTAGTTTTAGGGGAAAAAAACGCAAATTCCTGGGATTAGGTTTAGGCAAGGGTTAGGTTTAGGCTGCAATCCCCAAGGGTTAGGGTAAGAGTAGGGAACAGGAGAGGGATAGCACGTTCGATCGCATTAAGACACTTGGAGACCGGGTTTAGCTCGGCAAGACACTTGGAAACCAGGAAAAAACGCTCGTTCGATCGCATTAAGACACTTGGAGACCGGGTTTAGCTCGGCAAGACACTTGGAAACCAGGAAAAAACGCTCGTTCGATCGCATTAAGACACTTGGAGACCGGGTTTAGCTCGGCAAGACACTTGGAAACCAGGAAAAAACGCTCGTTCGATCGCATTAAGACACTTGGAGACCGGGTTTAGCTCGGCAAGACACTTGGAAACCAGGAAAAAACGCTCGTTCGATCGCATTAAGACACTTGGAGACCGGGTTTAGCTCGGCAAGACACTTGGAAACCAGGAAAAAACGCTCGTTCGATCGCATTAAGACACTTGGGAGACCGGGATTGGCGTCAGATTCCCCTAACCCTAACCCTAACCCTAACCCTAACCCTGACCCCTAACCCCTAACCCCTGACCCCTAACCCCATTTACCCTTAACCCCAACCCCCCCCCCCCCCCCTTGGTTTTTATTGCGGTTTTGGCGTTTTCAGGCCATTTTGGCAATTTTTGGTTTTTTGACGTTTTTAAGACACTTCTCTAACCCCCCCCCCCCCAGGGGTCATTAAGACACTAGGAGACCGGGAAAACGTTCTTTCGGCCGCATTAAGACACTTGGGAGACCGGGATTAGCTCGGCAAGACACTTGGAAAACAAGAAAAAACGTTCGTTCGGTCGCATTAAGACACTTGGAGACCGGGATTAGCGTCAGAAAAACACTAGTTTTAGGGGAAAAAAACGCAAATTCCTGGGATTAGGTTTAGGCAAGGGTTAGGTTTAGGCTGCAATCCCCAAGGGTTAGGGTAAGAGTAGGGAACAGGAGAGGGATAGCACGTTCGATCGCATTAAGACACTTGGAGACCGGGTTTAGCTCGGCAAGACACTTGGAAACCAGGAAAAAACGCTCGTTCGATCGCATTAAGACACTTGGAGACCGGGTTTAGCTCGGCAAGACACTTGGAAACCAGGAAAAAACGCTCGTTCGATCGCATTAAGACACTTGGAGACCGGGTTTAGCTCGGCAAGACACTTGGAAACCAGGAAAAAACGCTCGTTCGATCGCATTAAGACACTTGGAGACCGGGTTTAGCTCGGCAAGACACTTGGAAACCAGGAAAAAACGCTCGTTCGATCGCATTAAGACACTTGGAGACCGGGTTTAGCTCGGCAAGACACTTGGAAACCAGGAAAAAACGCTCGTTCGATCGCATTAAGACACTTGGAGACCGGGTTTAGCTCGGCAAGACACTTGGAAACCAGGAAAAAACGCTCGTTCGATCGCATTAAGACACTTGGAGACCGGGTTTAGCTCGGCAAGACACTTGGAAACCAGGAAAAAACGCTCGTTCGATCGCATTAAGACACTTGGAGACCGGGTTTAGCTCGGCAAGACACTTGGAAACCAGGAAAAAACGCTCGTTCGATCGCATTAAGACACTTGGAGACCGGGTTTAGCTCGGCAAGACACTTGGAAACCAGGAAAAAACGCTCGTTCGATCGCATTAAGACACTTGGAGACCGGGTTTAGCTCGGCAAGACACTTGGAAACCAGGAAAAAACGCTCGTTCGATCGCATTAAGACACTTGGAGACCGGGTTTAGCTCGGCAAGACACTTGGAAACCAGGAAAAAACGCTCGTTCGATCGCATTAAGACACTTGGAGACCGGGTTTAGCTCGGCAAGACACTTGGAAACCAGGAAAAAACGCTCGTTCGATCGCATTAAGACACTTGGAGACCGGGTTTAGCTCGGCAAGACACTTGGAAACCAGGAAAAAACGCTCGTTCGATCGCATTAAGACACTTGGAGACCGGGATTAGCGTCAGAAAAACACTAGTTTTAGGGGAAAAAAACGCAAATTCCTGGGATTAGGTTTAGGCAAGGGTTAGGTTTAGGCTGCAGTCCCCAAGGGTTAGGGTAAGAGTAGGGAACAGGAGAGGGATAGCACGTTCGATCGCATTAAGACACTTGGAGACCGGGTTTAGCTCGGCAAGACACTTGGAAAACAGGAAAAAACGCTCGTTCGATCGCATTAAGACACTTGGAGACCGGGTTTAGCTCGGCAAGACACTTGGAAAACAGGAAAAAACGCTCGTTCGATCGCATTAAGACACTTGGAGACCGGGTTTAGCTCGGCAAGACACTTGGAAAACAGGAAAAAACGCTCGTTCGATCGCATTAAGACACTTGGAGACCGGGTTTAGCTCGGCAAGACACTTGGAAAACAGGAAAAAACGCTCGTTCGATCGCATTAAGACACTTGGGAGACCGGGATTGGCGTCAGATTCCCCTAACCCTAACCCTAACCCTAACCCTAACCCTAACCCTAACCCTAACCTTGACCCCTGACCCCTGACCCCTTGACCCCTGACCCCTGACCCCTTACCCCTTCACCCCTGACCCCTAACCCCTAACCCCTGACCCCTAACCCCATTTACCTTTAACCCCAAATACCCCCCCCCCCCCCCCCCCCTTGGTTTTTATTGCGGTTTTGGCGTTTTCAGACCATTTTGGCAATTTTTGGTTTTTTGACGTTTTTAAGACACTTCTCTAACCCCCCCCCCAGGGGTCATTAAGACACTAGGAGACCGGGAAAACGTTCTTTCGGCCGCATTAAGACACTTGGGAGACCGGGATTAGCTCGGCAAGACACTTGGAAAACAAGGAAAAACGTTCGTTCGGTCGCATTAAGACACTTGGAGACCGGGATTAGCGTCAGAAAAACACTAGTTTTAGGGGAAAAAAACGCAAATTCCTGGGATTAGGTTTAGGCAAGGGTTAGGTTTAGGCTGCAATCCCCAAGGGTTAGGGTAAGAGTAGGGAACAGGAGAGGGATAGCACGTTCGATCGCATTAAGACACTTGGAGACCGGGTTTAGCTCGGCAAGACACTTGGAAAACGGGAAAAAACGTTCGTTCGGTCGCATTAAGACACTTGGAGACCGGGATTAGCGTCAGAAAAACACTAGTTTTAGGGGAAAAAAACGCAAATTCCTGGGATTAGGTTTAGGCAAGGGTTAGGTTTAGGCTGCAATCCCCAAGGGTTAGGGTAAGAGTAGGGAACAGGAGAGGGATAGCACGTTCGATCGCATTAAGACACTTGGAGACCGGGTTTAGCTCGGCAAGACACTTGGAAAACAGAAAAAAACGCTCGTTCGATCGCATTAAGACACTTGGAGACCGGGTTTAGCTCGGCAAGACACTTGGAAAACAGGAAAAAACGCTCGTTCGATCGCATTAAGACACTTGGAGACCGGGTTTAGCTCGGCAAGACACTTGGAAAACAGGAAAAAACGCTCGTTCGATCGCATTAAGACACTTGGAGACCGGGTTTAGCTCGGCAAGACACTTGGAAAACAGGAAAAAACGCTCGTTCGATCGCATTAAGACACTTGGGAGACCGGGATTGGCGTCAGATTCCCCTAACCCTAACCCTAACCCTAACCCTAACCCTAACCCTAACCCTAACCTTGACCCCTGACCCCTGACCCCTTGACCCCTGACCCCTGACCTCTTACCCCTTCACCCCTGACCCCTAACCCCTAACCCCTGACCCCTAACCCCATTTACCTTTAACCCCAACCCCCCCCCCCCCCTTGGTTTTTATTGCGGTTTTGGCGTTTTCAGACCATTTTGGCAATTTTTGGTTTTTTGACGTTTTTAAGACACTTCTCTAACCCCCCCCCCCCCCAGGGGTCATTAAGACACTAGGAGACCGGGAAAACGTTCTTTCGGCCGCATTAAGACACTTGGGAGACCGGGATTAGCTCGGCAAGACACTTGGAAAACAAGAAAAAACGTTCGTTCGGTCGCATTAAGACACTTGGAGACCGGGATTAGCGTCAGAAAAACACTAGTTTTAGGGGAAAAAAACGCAAATTCCTGGGATTAGGTTTAGGCAAGGGTTAGGTTTAGGCTGCAATCCCCAAGGGTTAGGGTAAGAGTAGGGAACAGGAGAGGGATAGCACGTTCGATCGCATTAAGACACTTGGAGACCGGGTTTAGCTCGGCAAGACACTTGGAAACCAGGAAAAAACGCTCGTTCGATCGCATTAAGACACTTGGAGACCGGGTTTAGCTCGGCAAGACACTTGGAAACCAGGAAAAAACGCTCGTTCGATCGCATTAAGACACTTGGAGACCGGGTTTAGCTCGGCAAGACACTTGGAAACCAGGAAAAAACGCTCGTTCGATCGCATTAAGACACTTGGAGACCGGGTTTAGCTCGGCAAGACACTTGGAAACCAGGAAAAAACGCTCGTTCGATCGCATTAAGACACTTGGAGACCGGGTTTAGCTCGGCAAGACACTTGGAAACCAGGAAAAAACGCTCGTTCGATCGCATTAAGACACTTGGGAGACAGGGATTGGCGTCAGATTCCCCTAACCCTAACCCTAACCCTAACCCTAACCCTAACCCTAACCCTAACCCTAACCTTGACCCCTGACCCCTGACCCCTTGACCCCTGACCCCTGACCTCTTACCCCTTCACCCCTGACCCCTAACCCCTAACCCCTGACCCCTAACCCCATTTACCTTTAACCCCAAACACCCCCCCCCCCCCCCTTGGTTTTTATTGCGGTTTTGGCGTTTTCAGACCATTTTGGCAATTTTTGGTTTTTTGACGTTTTTAAGACACTTCTCTAACCCCCCCCCCCCCCCAGGGGTCATTAAGACACTAGGAGACCGGGAAAACGTTCTTTCGGCCGCATTAAGACACTTGGGAGACCGGGATTAGCGTCAGAAAAACACTAGTTTTAGGGGAAAAAAACGCAAATTCCTGGGATTAGGTTTAGGCAAGGGTTAGGTTTAGGCTGCAATCCCCAAGGGTTAGGGTAAGAGTAGGGAACAGGAGAGGGATAGCACGTTCGATCGCATTAAGACACTTGGAGACCGGGTTTAGCTCGGCAAGACACTTGGAAACCAGGAAAAAACGCTCGTTCGATCGCATTAAGACACTTGGAGACCGGGTTTAGCTCGGCAAGACACTTGGAAACCAGGAAAAAACGCTCGTTCGATCGCATTAAGACACTTGGAGACCGGGTTTAGCTCGGCAAGACACTTGGAAACCAGGAAAAAACGCTCGTTCGATCGCATTAAGACACTTGGAGACCGGGTTTAGCTCGGCAAGACACTTGGAAACCAGGAAAAAACGCTCGTTCGATCGCATTAAGACACTTGGAGACCGGGTTTAGCTCGGCAAGACACTTGGAAACCAGGAAAAAACGCTCGTTCGATCGCATTAAGACACTTGGAGACCGGGATTAGCGTCAGAAAAACACTAGTTTTAGGGGAAAAAAACGCAAATTCCTGGGATTAGGTTTAGGCAAGGGTTAGGTTTAGGCTGCAGTCCCCAAGGGTTAGGGTAAGAGTAGGGAACAGGAGAGGGATAGCACGTTCGATCGCATTAAGACACTTGGAGACCGGGTTTAGCTCGGCAAGACACTTGGAAACCAGGAAAAAACGCTCGTTCGATCGCATTAAGACACTTGGAGACCGGGTTTAGCTCGGCAAGTCACTTGGAAACCAGGAAAAAACGCTCGTTCGATCGCATTAAGACACTTGGAGACCGGGTTTAGCTCGGCAAGACACTTGGAAACCAGGAAAAAACGCTCGTTCGATCGCATTAAGACACTTGGAGACCGGGTTTAGCTCGGCAAGACACTTGGAAACCAGGAAAAAACGCTCGTTCGATCGCATTAAGACACTTGGAGACCGGGTTTAGCTCGGCAAGACACTTGGAAACCAGGAAAAAACGCTCGTTCGATCGCATTAAGACACTTGGGAGACCGGGATTGGCGTCAGATTCCCCTAACCCTAACCCTAACCCTAACCCTAACCCTAACCCTAACCTTGACCCCTGACCCCTGACCCCTTGACCCCTGACCCCTGACCTCTTACCCCTTCACCCCTCACCCCTAACCCCTAACCCCTGACCCCTAACCCCATTTACCTTTAACCCCAACCCCCCCCCCCCCCCCCCCTTGGTTTTTATTGCGGTTTTGGCGTTTTCAGACCATTTTGGCAATTTTTGGTTTTTTGACGTTTTTAAGACACTTCTCTAACCCCCCCCCCCCCAGGGGTCATTAAGACACTAGGAGACCGGGAAAACGTTCTTTCGGCCGCATTAAGACACTTGGGAGACCGGGATTAGCTCGGCAAGACACTTGGAAAACAAGAAAAAACGTTCGTTCGGTCGCATTAAGACACTTGGAGACCGGGATTAGCGTCAGAAAAACACTAGTTTTAGGGGAAAAAAACGCAAATTCCTGGGATTAGGTTTAGGCAAGGGTTAGGTTTAGGCTGCAATCCCCAAGGGTTAGGGTAAGAGTAGGGAACAGGAGAGGGATAGCACGTTCGATCGCATTAAGACACTTGGAGACCGGGTTTAGCTCGGCAAGACACTTGGAAACCAGGAAAAAACGCTCGTTCGATCGCATTAAGACACTTGGAGACCGGGTTTAGCTCGGCAAGACACTTGGAAACCAGGAAAAAACGCTCGTTCGATCGCATTAAGACACTTGGGAGACCGGGATTGGCGTCAGATTCCCCTAACCCTAACCCTAACCCTAACCCTAACCCTAACCCTAACCTTGACCCCTGACCCCTGACCCCTTGACCCCTGACCCCTGACCTCTTACCCCTTCACCCCTCACCCCTAACCCCTAACCCCTGACCCCTAATCCCATTTACCTTTAACCCCAACCCCCCCCCCCCCCCCCCTTGGTTTTTATTGCGGTTTTGGCGTTTTCAGACCATTTTGGCAATTTTTGGTTTTTTGACGTTTTTAAGACACTTCTCTAACCCCCCCCCCCCCCCCAGGGGTCATTAAGACACTAGGAGACCGGGAAAACGTTCTTTCGGCCGCATTAAGACACTTGGGAGACCGGGATTAGCTCGGCAAGACACTTGGAAAACAAGAAAAAACGTTCGTTCGGTCGCATTAAGACACTTGGAGACCGGGATTAGCGTCAGAAAAACACTAGTTTTAGGGGAAAAAAACGCAAATTCCTGGGATTAGGTTTAGGCAAGGGTTAGGTTTAGGCTGCAATCCCCAAGGGTTAGGGTAAGAGTAGGGAACAGGAGAGGGATAGCACGTTCGATCGCATTAAGACACTTGGAGACCGGGTTTAGCTCGGCAAGACACTTGGAAACCAGGAAAAAACGCTCGTTCGATCGCATTAAGACACTTGGAGACCGGGTTTAGCTCGGCAAGACACTTGGAAACCAGGAAAAAACTCTCGTTCGATCGCATTAAGACACTTGGAGACCGGGTTTAGCTCGGCAAGACACTTGGAAACCAGGAAAAAACGCTCGTTCGATCGCATTAAGACACTTGGAGACCGGGTTTAGCTCGGCAAGACACTTGGAAACCAGGAAAAAACGCTCGTTCGATCGCATTAAGACACTTGGAGACCGGGTTTAGCTCGGCAAGACACTTGGAAACCAGGAAAAAACGCTCGTTCGATCGCATTAAGACACTTGGAGACCGGGTTTAGCTCGGCAAGACACTTGGAAACCAGGAAAAAACGCTCGTTCGATCGCATTAAGACACTTGGAGACCGGGTTTAGCTCGGCAAGACACTTGGAAACCAGGAAAAAACGCTCGTTCGATCGCATTAAGACACTTGGGAGACCGGGATTGGCGTCAGATTCCCCTAACCCTAACCCTAACCCTAACCCTAACCCTGACCCCTAACCCCTAACCCCTGACCCCTAACCCCATTTACCCTTAACCCCAACCCCCCCCCCCCCCCCTTGGTTTTTATTGCGGTTTTGGCGTTTTCAGGCCATTTTGGCAATTTTTGGTTTTTTGACGTTTTTAAGACACTTCTCTAACCCCCCCCCCCCCCAGGGGTCATTAAGACACTAGGAGACCGGGAAAACGTTCTTTCGGCCGCATTAAGACACTTGGGAGACCGGGATTAGCTCGGCAAGACACTTGGAAAACAAGAAAAAACGTTCGTTCGGTCGCATTAAGACACTTGGAGACCGGGATTAGCGTCAGAAAAACACTAGTTTTAGGGGAAAAAAACGCAAATTCCTGGGATTAGGTTTAGGCAAGGGTTAGGTTTAGGCTGCAATCCCCAAGGGTTAGGGTAAGAGTAGGGAACAGGAGAGGGATAGCACGTTCGATCGCATTAAGACACTTGGAGACCGGGTTTAGCTCGGCAAGACACTTGGAAACCAGGAAAAAACGCTCGTTCGATCGCATTAAGACACTTGGAGACCGGGTTTAGCTCGGCAAGACACTTGGAAACCAGGAAAAAACGCTCGTTCGATCGCATTAAGACACTTGGAGACCGGGTTTAGCTCGGCAAGACACTTGGAAACCAGGAAAAAACGCTCGTTCGATCGCATTAAGACACTTGGAGACCGGGTTTAGCTCGGCAAGACACTTGGAAACCAGGAAAAAACGCTCGTTCGATCGCATTAAGACACTTGGAGACCGGGTTTAGCTCGGCAAGACACTTGGAAAACGGGAAAAAACGTTCGTTCGGTCGCATTAAGACACTTGGAGACCGGGATTAGCGTCAGAAAAACACTAGTTTTAGGGGAAAAAAACGCAAATTCCTGGGATTAGGTTTAGGCAAGGGTTAGGTTTAGGCTGCAATCCCCAAGGGTTAGGGTAAGAGTAGGGAACAGGAGAGGGATAGCACGTTCGATCGCATTAAGACACTTGGAGACCGGGTTTAGCTCGGCAAGACACTTGGAAAACAGGAAAAAACGCTCGTTCGATCGCATTAAGACACTTGGAGACCGGGTTTAGCTCGGCAAGACACTTGGAAAACAGGAAAAAACGCTCGTTCGATCGCATTAAGACACTTGGAGACCGGGTTTAGCTCGGCAAGACACTTGGAAAACAGGAAAAAACGCTCGTTCGATCGCATTAAGACACTTGGAGACCGGGTTTAGCTCGGCAAGACACTTGGAAAACAGGAAAAAACGCTCGTTCGATCGCATTAAGACACTTGGGAGACCGGGATTGGCGTCAGATTCCCCTAACCCTAACCCTAACCCTAACCCTAACCCTAACCCTAACCTTGACCCCTGACCCCTGACCCCTTGACCCCTGACCCCTGACCCCTTACCCCTTCACCCCTGACCCCTAACCCCTAACCCCTGACCCCTAACCCCATTTACCTTTAACCCCAAATACCCCCCCCCCCCCCCCCCCTTGGTTTTTATTGCGGTTTTGGCGTTTTCAGACCATTTTGGCAATTTTTGGTTTTTTGACGTTTTTAAGACACTTCTCTAACCCCCCCCCCCAGGGGTCATTAAGACACTAGGAGACCGGGAAAACGTTCTTTCGGCCGCATTAAGACACTTGGGAGACCGGGATTAGCTCGGCAAGACACTTGGAAAACAAGGAAAAACGTTCGTTCGGTCGCATTAAGACACTTGGAGACCGGGATTAGCGTCAGAAAAACACTAGTTTTAGGGGAAAAAAACGCAAATTCCTGGGATTAGGTTTAGGCAAGGGTTAGGTTTAGGCTGCAATCCCCAAGGGTTAGGGTAAGAGTAGGGAACAGGAGAGGGATAGCACGTTCGATCGCATTAAGACACTTGGAGACCGGGTTTAGCTCGGCAAGACACTTGGAAAACGGGAAAAAACGTTCGTTCGGTCGCATTAAGACACTTGGAGACCGGGATTAGCGTCAGAAAAACACTAGTTTTAGGGGAAAAAAACGCAAATTCCTGGGATTAGGTTTAGGCAAGGGTTAGGTTTAGGCTGCAATCCCCAAGGGTTAGGGTAAGAGTAGGGAACAGGAGAGGGATAGCACGTTCGATCGCATTAAGACACTTGGAGACCGGGTTTAGCTCGGCAAGACACTTGGAAAACAGAAAAAAACGCTCGTTCGATCGCATTAAGACACTTGGAGACCGGGTTTAGCTCGGCAAGACACTTGGAAAACAGGAAAAAACGCTCGTTCGATCGCATTAAGACACTTGGAGACCGGGTTTAGCTCGGCAAGACACTTGGAAAACAGGAAAAAACGCTCGTTCGATCGCATTAAGACACTTGGAGACCGGGTTTAGCTCGGCAAGACACTTGGAAAACAGGAAAAAACGCTCGTTCGATCGCATTAAGACACTTGGGAGACGGGGATTGGCGTCAGATTCCCCTAACCCTAACCCTAACCCTAACCCTAACCCTAACCCTAACCCTAACCCTAACCTTGACCCCTGACCCCTGACCCCTTGACCCCTGACCCCTGACCTCTTACCCCTTCACCCCTGACCCCTAACCCCTAACCCCTGACCCCTAACCCCATTTACCTTTAACCCCAACCCCCCCCCCCTTGGTTTTTATTGCGGTTTTGGCGTTTTCAGACCATTTTGGCAATTTTTGGTTTTTTGACGTTTTTAAGACACTTCTCTAACCCCCCCCCCCCCCCCCAGGGGTCATTAAGACACTAGGAGACCGGGAAAACGTTCTTTCGGCCGCATTAAGACACTTGGGAGACCGGGATTAGCTCGGCAAGACACTTGGAAAACAAGAAAAAACGTTCGTTCGGTCGCATTAAGACACTTGGAGACCGGGATTAGCGTCAGAAAAACACTAGTTTTAGGGGAAAAAAACGCAAATTCCTGGGATTAGGTTTAGGCAAGGGTTAGGTTTAGGCTGCAATCCCCAAGGGTTAGGGTAAGAGTAGGGAACAGGAGAGGGATAGCACGTTCGATCGCATTAAGACACTTGGAGACCGGGTTTAGCTCGGCAAGACACTTGGAAACCAGGAAAAAACGCTCGTTCGATCGCATTAAGACACTTGGAGACCGGGTTTAGCTCGGCAAGACACTTGGAAACCAGGAAAAAACGCTCGTTCGATCGCATTAAGACACTTGGAGACCGGGTTTAGCTCGGCAAGACACTTGGAAACCAGGAAAAAACGCTCGTTCGATCGCATTAAGACACTTGGAGACCGGGTTTAGCTCGGCAAGACACTTGGAAACCAGGAAAAAACGCTCGTTCGATCGCATTAAGACACTTGGAGACCGGGTTTAGCTCGGCAAGACACTTGGAAACCAGGAAAAAACGCTCGTTCGATCGCATTAAGACACTTGGGAGACCGGGATTGGCGTCAGATTCCCCTAACCCTAACCCTAACCCTAACCCTAACCCTGACCCCTAACCCCTAACCCCTGACCCCTAACCCCATTTACCCTTAACCCCAACCCCCCCCCCCCCCCTTGGTTTTTATTGCGGTTTTGGCGTTTTCAGGCCATTTTGGCAATTTTTGGTTTTTTGACGTTTTTAAGACACTTCTCTAACCCCCCCCCCCCCCAGGGGTCATTAAGACACTAGGAGACCGGGAAAACGTTCTTTCGGCCGCATTAAGACACTTGGGAGACCGGGATTAGCTCGGCAAGACACTTGGAAAACAAGAAAAAACGTTCGTTCGGTCGCATTAAGACACTTGGAGACCGGGATTAGCGTCAGAAAAACACTAGTTTTAGGGGAAAAAAACGCAAATTCCTGGGATTAGGTTTAGGCAAGGGTTAGGTTTAGGCTGCAATCCCCAAGGGTTAGGGTAAGAGTAGGGAACAGGAGAGGGATAGCACGTTCGATCGCATTAAGACACTTGGAGACCGGGTTTAGCTCGGCAAGACACTTGGAAACCAGGAAAAAACGCTCGTTCGATCGCATTAAGACACTTGGAGACCGGGTTTAGCTCGGCAAGACACTTGGAAACCAGGAAAAAACGCTCGTTCGATCGCATTAAGACACTTGGAGACCGGGTTTAGCTCGGCAAGACACTTGGAAACCAGGAAAAAACGCTCGTTCGATCGCATTAAGACACTTGGAGACCGGGTTTAGCTCGGCAAGACACTTGGAAACCAGGAAAAAACGCTCGTTCGATCGCATTAAGACACTTGGAGACCGGGTTTAGCTCGGCAAGACACTTGGAAAACGGGAAAAAACGTTCGTTCGGTCGCATTAAGACACTTGGAGACCGGGATTAGCGTCAGAAAAACACTAGTTTTAGGGGAAAAAAACGCAAATTCCTGGGATTAGGTTTAGGCAAGGGTTAGGTTTAGGCTGCAATCCCCAAGGGTTAGGGTAAGAGTAGGGAACAGGAGAGGGATAGCACGTTCGATCGCATTAAGACACTTGGAGACCGGGTTTAGCTCGGCAAGACACTTGGAAAACAGGAAAAAACGCTCGTTCGATCGCATTAAGACACTTGGAGACCGGGTTTAGCTCGGCAAGACACTTGGAAAACAGGAAAAAACGCTCGTTCGATCGCATTAAGACACTTGGAGACCGGGTTTAGCTCGGCAAGACACTTGGAAAACAGGAAAAAACGCTCGTTCGATCGCATTAAGACACTTGGAGACCGGGTTTAGCTCGGCAAGACACTTGGAAAACAGGAAAAAACGCTCGTTCGATCGCATTAAGACACTTGGGAGACCGGGATTGGCGTCAGATTCCCCTAACCCTAACCCTAACCCTAACCCTAACCCTAACCCTAACCTTGACCCCTGACCCCTGACCCCTTGACCCCTGACCCCTGACCCCTTACCCCTTCACCCCTGACCCCTAACCCCTAACCCCTGACCCCTAACCCCATTTACCTTTAACCCCAAATACCCCCCCCCCCCCCCCCTTGGTTTTTATTGCGGTTTTGGCGTTTTCAGACCATTTTGGCAATTTTTGGTTTTTTGACGTTTTTAAGACACTTCTCTAACCCCCCCCCCCAGGGGTCATTAAGACACTAGGAGACCGGGAAAACGTTCTTTCGGCCGCATTAAGACACTTGGGAGACCGGGATTAGCTCGGCAAGACACTTGGAAAACAAGGAAAAACGTTCGTTCGGTCGCATTAAGACACTTGGAGACCGGGATTAGCGTCAGAAAAACACTAGTTTTAGGGGAAAAAAACGCAAATTCCTGGGATTAGGTTTAGGCAAGGGTTAGGTTTAGGCTGCAATCCCCAAGGGTTAGGGTAAGAGTAGGGAACAGGAGAGGGATAGCACGTTCGATCGCATTAAGACACTTGGAGACCGGGTTTAGCTCGGCAAGACACTTGGAAAACGGGAAAAAACGTTCGTTCGGTCGCATTAAGACACTTGGAGACCGGGATTAGCGTCAGAAAAACACTAGTTTTAGGGGAAAAAAACGCAAATTCCTGGGATTAGGTTTAGGCAAGGGTTAGGTTTAGGCTGCAATCCCCAAGGGTTAGGGTAAGAGTAGGGAACAGGAGAGGGATAGCACGTTCGATCGCATTAAGACACTTGGAGACCGGGTTTAGCTCGGCAAGACACTTGGAAAACAGAAAAAAACGCTCGTTCGATCGCATTAAGACACTTGGAGACCGGGTTTAGCTCGGCAAGACACTTGGAAAACAGGAAAAAACGCTCGTTCGATCGCATTAAGACACTTGGAGACCGGGTTTAGCTCGGCAAGACACTTGGAAAACAGGAAAAAACGCTCGTTCGATCGCATTAAGACACTTGGAGACCGGGTTTAGCTCGGCAAGACACTTGGAAAACAGGAAAAAACGCTCGTTCGATCGCATTAAGACACTTGGGAGACGGGGATTGGCGTCAGATTCCCCTAACCCTAACCCTAACCCTAACCCTAACCCTAACCCTAACCCTAACCCTAACCTTGACCCCTGACCCCTGACCCCTTGACCCCTGACCCCTGACCTCTTACCCCTTCACCCCTGACCCCTAACCCCTAACCCCTGACCCCTAACCCCATTTACCTTTAACCCCAACCCCCCCCCCCTTGGTTTTTATTGCGGTTTTGGCGTTTTCAGACCATTTTGGCAATTTTTGGTTTTTTGACGTTTTTAAGACACTTCTCTAACCCCCCCCCCCCCCCCAGGGGTCATTAAGACACTAGGAGACCGGGAAAACGTTCTTTCGGCCGCATTAAGACACTTGGGAGACCGGGATTAGCTCGGCAAGACACTTGGAAAACAAGAAAAAACGTTCGTTCGGTCGCATTAAGACACTTGGAGACCGGGATTAGCGTCAGAAAAACACTAGTTTTAGGGGAAAAAAACGCAAATTCCTGGGATTAGGTTTAGGCAAGGGTTAGGTTTAGGCTGCAATCCCCAAGGGTTAGGGTAAGAGTAGGGAACAGGAGAGGGATAGCACGTTCGATCGCATTAAGACACTTGGAGACCGGGTTTAGCTCGGCAAGACACTTGGAAACCAGGAAAAAACGCTCGTTCGATCGCATTAAGACACTTGGAGACCGGGTTTAGCTCGGCAAGACACTTGGAAACCAGGAAAAAACGCTCGTTCGATCGCATTAAGACACTTGGAGACCGGGTTTAGCTCGGCAAGACACTTGGAAACCAGGAAAAAACGCTCGTTCGATCGCATTAAGACACTTGGAGACCGGGTTTAGCTCGGCAAGACACTTGGAAACCAGGAAAAAACGCTCGTTCGATCGCATTAAGACACTTGGAGACCGGGTTTAGCTCGGCAAGACACTTGGAAACCAGGAAAAAACGCTCGTTCGATCGCATTAAGACACTTGGGAGACCGGGATTGGCGTCAGATTCCCCTAACCCTAACCCTAACCCTAACCCTAACCCTAACCCTAACCTTGACCCCTGACCCCTGACCCCTTGACCCCTGACCCCTGACCTCTTACCCCTTCACCCCTCACCCCTAACCCCTAACCCCTGACCCCTAACCCCATTTACCTTTAACCCCAACACCCCCCCCCCCCCTTGGTTTTTATTGCGGTTTTGGCGTTTTCAGACCATTTTGGCAATTTTTGGTTTTTTGACGTTTTTAAGACACTTCTCTAACCCCCCCCCCCCCAGGGGTCATTAAGACACTAGGAGACCGGGAAAACGTTCTTTCGGCCGCATTAAGACACTTGGGAGACCGGGATTAGCTCGGCAAGACACTTGGAAACCAGGAAAAAACGCTCGTTCGATCGCATTAAGACACTTGGAGACCGGGTTTAGCTCGGCAAGACACTTGGAAACCAGGAAAAAACGCTCGTTCGATCGCATTAAGACATTTGGGAGACCGGGATTGGCGTCAGATTCCCCTAACCCTAACCCTAACCCTAACCCTAACCCTAACCTTGACCCCTGACCCCTGACCCCTTGACCCCTGACCCCTGACCTCTTACCCCTTCACCCCTCACCCCTAACCCCTAACCCCTGACCCCTAACCCCATTTACCTTTAACCCCAAAAACCCCCCCCCCCCCTCCCCCCCCCCTTGGTTTTTATTGCGGTTTTGGCGTTTTCGGACCATTTTGGCAATTTTTGGTTTTTTGACGTTTTTAAGACACTTCTCTAACCCCCCCCCCCCCCAGGGGTCATTAAGACACTAGGAGACCGGGAAAACGTTCTTTCGGCCGCATTAAGACACTTGGGAGACCGGGATTAGCTCGGCAAGACACTTGGAAAACAAGAAAAAACGTTCGTTCGGTCGCATTAAGACACTTGGAGACCGGGATTAGCGTCAGAAAAACACTAGTTTTAGGGGAAAAAAACGCAAATTCCTGGGATTAGGTTTAGGCAAGGGTTAGGTTTAGGCTGCAATCCCCAAGGGTTAGGGTAAGAGTAGGGAACAGGAGAGGGATAGCACGTTCGATCGCATTAAGACACTTGGAGACCGGGTTTAGCTCGGCAAGACACTTGGAAACCAGGAAAAAACGCTCGTTCGATCGCATTAAGACACTTGGAGACCGGGTTTAGCTCGGCAAGACACTTGGAAACCAGGAAAAAACGCTCGTTCGATCGCATTAAGACACTTGGAGACCGGGTTTAGCTCGGCAAGACACTTGGAAACCAGGAAAAAACGCTCGTTCGATCGCATTAAGACACTTGGAGACCGGGTTTAGCTCGGCAAGACACTTGGAAACCAGAAAAAAACGCTCGTTCGATCGCATTAAGACACTTGGAGACCGGGTTTAGCTCGGCAAGACACTTGGAAACCAGGAAAAAACGCTCGTTCGATCGCATTAAGACACTTGGGAGACCGGGATTGGCGTCAGATTCCCCTAACCCTAACCCTAACCCTAACCCTAACCCTAACCTTGACCCCTGACCCCTGACCCCTTGACCCCTGACCCCTGACCTCTTACCCCTTCACCCCTGACCCCTAACCCCTAACCCCTGACCCCTAACCCCATTTACCTTTAACCCCAAACCCCCCTTGGTTTTTATTGCGGTTTTGGCGTTTTCAGACCATTTTGGCAATTTTTGGTTTTTTGACGTTTTTAAGACACCTCTCTAACCCCCCCCCCCCCCCAGGGGTCATTAAGACACTAGGAGACCGGGAAAACGTTCTTTCGGCCGCATTAAGACACTTGGGAGACCGGGATTAGCTCGGCAAGACACTTGGAAAACAAGAAAAAACGTTCGTTCGGTCGCATTAAGACACTTGGAGACCGGGATTAGCGTCAGAAAAACACTAGTTTTAGGGGAAAAAAACGCAAATTCCTGGGATTAGGTTTAGGCAAGGGTTAGGTTTAGGCTGCAATCCCCAAGGGTTAGGGTAAGAGTAGGGAACAGGAGAGGGATAGCACGTTCGATCGCATTAAGACACTTGGAGACCGGGTTTAGCTCGGCAAGACACTTGGAAACCAGGAAAAAACGCTCGTTCGATCGCATTAAGACACTTGGAGACCGGGTTTAGCTCGGCAAGACACTTGGAAACCAGGAAAAAACGCTCGTTCGATCGCATTAAGACACTTGGAGACCGGGTTTAGCTCGGCAAGACACTTGGAAACCAGGAAAAAACGCTCGTTCGATCGCATTAAGACACTTGGAGACCGGGTTTAGCTCGGCAAGACACTTGGAAACCAGGAAAAAACGCTCGTTCGATCGCATTAAGACACTTGGAGACCGGGTTTAGCTCGGCAAGACACTTGGAAACCAGGAAAAAACGCTCGTTCGATCGCATTAAGACACTTGGGAGACCGGGATTGGCGTCAGATTCCCCTAACCCTAACCCTAACCCTAACCCTAACCCTAACCCTAACCCTAACCCTAACCTTGACCCCTGACCCCTTGACCCCTGACCCCTGACCTCTTACCCCTTCACCCCTCACCCCTAACCCCTAACCCCTGACCCCTAACCCCATTTACCTTTAACCCCAAACCCCCCCCCCCCCCCCCCCTTGGTTTTTATTGCGGTTTTGGCGTTTTCAGACCATTTTGGCAATTTTTGGTTTTTTGACGTTTTTAAGACACTTCTCTAACCCCCCCCCCCCCAGGGGTCATTAAGACACTAGGAGACCGGGAAAACGTTCTTTCGGCCGCATTAAGACACTTGGGAGACCGGGATTAGCTCGGCAAGACACTTGGAAAACAAGAAAAAACGTTCGTTCGGTCGCATTAAGACACTTGGAGACCGGGATTAGCGTCAGAAAAACACTAGTTTTAGGGGAAAAAAACGCAAATTCCTGGGATTAGGTTTAGGCAAGGGTTAGGTTTAGGCTGCAATCCCCAAGGGTTAGGGTAAGAGTAGGGAACAGGAGAGGGATAGCACGTTCGATCGCATTAAGACACTTGGAGACCGGGTTTAGCTCGGCAAGACACTTGGAAACCAGGAAAAAACGCTCGTTCGATCGCATTAAGACACTTGGAGACCGGGTTTAGCTCGGCAAGACACTTGGAAACCAGGAAAAAACGCTCGTTCGATCGCATTAAGACACTTGGAGACCGGGTTTAGCTCGGCAAGACACTTGGAAACCAGGAAAAAACGCTCGTTCGATCGCATTAAGACACTTGGGAGACCGGGATTGGCGTCAGATTCCCCTAACCCTAACCCTAACCCTAACCCTAACCCTAACCCTAACCTTGACCCCTGACCCCTGACCCCTTGACCCCTGACCCCTGACCTCTTACCCCTTCACCCCTCACCCCTAACCCCTAACCCCTGACCCCTAACCCCATTTACCTTTAACCCCAACCCCCCCCCTTGGTTTTTATTGCGGTTTTGGCGTTTTCAGACCATTTTGGCAATTTTTGGTTTTTTGACGTTTTTAAGACACTTCTCTAACCCCCCCCCCCAGGGGTCATTAAGACACTAGGAGACCGGGAAAACGTTCTTTCGGCCGCATTAAGACACTTGGGAGACCGGGATTAGCTCGGCAAGACACTTGGAAAACAAGGAAAAACGTTCGTTCGGTCGCATTAAGACACTTGGAGACCGGGATTAGCGTCAGAAAAACACTAGTTTTAGGGGAAAAAAACGCAAATTCCTGGGATTAGGTTTAGGCAAGGGTTAGGTTTAGGCTGCAATCCCCAAGGGTTAGGGTAAGAGTAGGGAACAGGAGAGGGATAGCACGTTCGATCGCATTAAGACACTTGGAGACCGGGTTTAGCTCGGCAAGACACTTGGAAAACGGGAAAAAACGTTCGTTCGGTCGCATTAAGACACTTGGAGACCGGGATTAGCGTCAGAAAAACACTAGTTTTAGGGGAAAAAAACGCAAATTCCTGGGATTAGGTTTAGGCAAGGGTTAGGTTTAGGCTGCAATCCCCAAGGGTTAGGGTAAGAGTAGGGAACAGGAGAGGGATAGCACGTTCGATCGCATTAAGACACTTGGAGACCGGGTTTAGCTCGGCAAGACACTTGGAAAACAGGAAAAAACGCTCGTTCGATCGCATTAAGACACTTGGAGACCGGGTTTAGCTCGGCAAGACACTTGGAAACCAGGAAAAAACGCTCGTTCGATCGCATTAAGACACTTGGAGACCGGGTTTAGCTCGGCAAGACACTTGGAAACCAGGAAAAAACGCTCGTTCGATCGCATTAAGACACTTGGGAGACCGGGATTGGCGTCAGATTCCCCTAACCCTAACCCTAACCCTAACCCTAACCCTAACCCTAACCTTGACCCCTGACCCCTGACCCCTTGACCCCTGACCCCTGACCTCTTACCCCTTCACCCCTCACCCCTAACCCCTAACCCCTGACCCCTAACCCCATTTACCTTTAACCCCAACCCCCCCCCTTGGTTTTTATTGCGGTTTTGGCGTTTTCAGACCATTTTGGCAATTTTTGGTTTTTTGACGTTTTTAAGACACTTCTCTAACCCCCCCCCCCAGGGGTCATTAAGACACTAGGAGACCGGGAAAACGTTCTTTCGGCCGCATTAAGACACTTGGGAGACCGGGATTAGCTCGGCAAGACACTTGGAAAACAAGGAAAAACGTTCGTTCGGTCGCATTAAGACACTTGGAGACCGGGATTAGCGTCAGAAAAACACTAGTTTTAGGGGAAAAAAACGCAAATTCCTGGGATTAGGTTTAGGCAAGGGTTAGGTTTAGGCTGCAATCCCCAAGGGTTAGGGTAAGAGTAGGGAACAGGAGAGGGATAGCACGTTCGATCGCATTAAGACACTTGGAGACCGGGTTTAGCTCGGCAAGACACTTGGAAAACGGGAAAAAACGTTCGTTCGGTCGCATTAAGACACTTGGAGACCGGGATTAGCGTCAGAAAAACACTAGTTTTAGGGGAAAAAAACGCAAATTCCTGGGATTAGGTTTAGGCAAGGGTTAGGTTTAGGCTGCAATCCCCAAGGGTTAGGGTAAGAGTAGGGAACAGGAGAGGGATAGCACGTTCGATCGCATTAAGACACTTGGAGACCGGGTTTAGCTCGGCAAGACACTTGGAAAACAGGAAAAAACGCTCGTTCGATCGCATTAAGACACTTGGAGACCGGGTTTAGCTCGGCAAGACACTTGGAAAACAGGAAAAAACGCTCGTTCGATCGCATTAAGACACTTGGAGACCGGGTTTAGCTCGGCAAGACACTTGGAAAACAGGAAAAAACGCTCGTTCGATCGCATTAAGACACTTGGAGACCGGGTTTAGCTCGGCAAGACACTTGGAAAACAGGAAAAAACGCTCGTTCGATCGCATTAAGACACTTGGGAGACCGGGATTGGCGTCAGATTCCCCTAACCCTAACCCTAACCCTAACCCTAACCCTAACCTTGACCCCTGACCCCTGACCCCTTGACCCCTGACCCCTGACCCCTTACCCCTTCACCCCTGACCCCTAACCCCTAACCCCTGACCCCGAACCCCATTTACCTTTAACCCCAAATACCCCCCCCCCCTCCCCCCCCCTTGGTTTTTATTGCGGTTTTGGCGTTTTCAGACCATTTTGGCAATTTTTGGTTTTTTGACGTTTTTAAGACACTTCTCTAACCCCCCCCCCCCCCAGGGGTCATTAAGACACTAGGAGACCGGGAAAACGTTCTTTCGGCCGCATTAAGACACTTGGGAGACCGGGATTAGCTCGGCAAGACACTTGGAAAACAAGAAAAAACGTTCGTTCGGTCGCATTAAGACACTTGGAGACCGGGATTAGCGTCAGAAAAACACTAGTTTTAGGGGAAAAAAACGCAAATTCCTGGGATTAGGTTTAGGCAAGGGTTAGGTTTAGGCTGCAATCCCCAAGGGTTAGGGTAAGAGTAGGGAACAGGAGAGGGATAGCACGTTCGATCGCATTAAGACACTTGGAGACCGGGTTTAGCTCGGCAAGACACTTGGAAACCAGGAAAAAACGCTCGTTCGATCGCATTAAGACACTTGGAGACCGGGTTTAGCTCGGCAAGACACTTGGAAACCAGGAAAAAACGCTCGTTCGATCGCATTAAGACACTTGGAGACCGGGTTTAGCTCGGCAAGACACTTGGAAACCAGGAAAAAACGCTCGTTCGATCGCATTAAGACACTTGGGAGACCGGGATTGGCGTCAGATTCCCCTAACCCTAACCCTAACCCTAACCCTAACCCTAACCCTAACCTTGACCCCTGACCCCTGACCCCTTGACCCCTGACCCCTGACCTCTTACCCCTTCACCCCTCACCCCTAACCCCTAACCCCTGACCCCTAATCCCATTTACCTTTAACCCCAACCCCCCCCCCCCCCCCCTTGGTTTTTATTGCGGTTTTGGCGTTTTCAGACCATTTTGGCAATTTTTGGTTTTTTGACGTTTTTAAGACACTTCTCTAACCCCCCCCCCCCCCAGGGGTCATTAAGACACTAGGAGACCGGGAAAACGTTCTTTCGGCCGCATTAAGACACTTGGGAGACCGGGATTAGCTCGGCAAGACACTTGGAAAACAAGAAAAAACGTTCGTTCGGTCGCATTAAGACACTTGGAGACCGGGATTAGCGTCAGAAAAACACTAGTTTTAGGGGAAAAAAACGCAAATTCCTGGGATTAGGTTTAGGCAAGGGTTAGGTTTAGGCTGCAATCCCCAAGGGTTAGGGTAAGAGTAGGGAACAGGAGAGGGATAGCACGTTCGATCGCATTAAGACACTTGGAGACCGGGTTTAGCTCGGCAAGACACTTGGAAACCAGGAAAAAACGCTCGTTCGATCGCATTAAGACACTTGGAGACCGGGTTTAGCTCGGCAAGACACTTGGAAACCAGGAAAAAACTCTCGTTCGATCGCATTAAGACACTTGGAGACCGGGTTTAGCTCGGCAAGACACTTGGAAACCAGGAAAAAACGCTCGTTCGATCGCATTAAGACACTTGGAGACCGGGTTTAGCTCGGCAAGACACTTGAAAACCAGGAAAAAACGCTCGTTCGATCGCATTAAGACACTTGGAGACCGGGTTTAGCTCGGCAAGACACTTGGAAACCAGGAAAAAACGCTCGTTCGATCGCATTAAGACACTTGGGAGACCGGGATTGGCGTCAGATTCCCCTAACCCTAACCCTAACCCTAACCCTAACCCTGACCCCTAACCCCTAACCCCTGACCCCTAACCCCATTTACCCTTAACCCCAACCCCCCCCCCCCCTTGGTTTTTATTGCGGTTTTGGCGTTTTCAGGCCATTTTGGCAATTTTTGGTTTTTTGACGTTTTTAAGACACTTCTCTAACCCCCCCCCCCCCAGGGGTCATTAAGACACTAGGAGACCGGGAAAACGTTCTTTCGGCCGCATTAAGACACTTGGGAGACCGGGATTAGCTCGGCAAGACACTTGGAAAACAAGAAAAAACGTTCGTTCGGTCGCATTAAGACACTTGGAGACCGGGATTAGCGTCAGAAAAACACTAGTTTTAGGGGAAAAAAACGCAAATTCCTGGGATTAGGTTTAGGCAAGGGTTAGGTTTAGGCTGCAATCCCCAAGGGTTAGGGTAAGAGTAGGGAACAGGAGAGGGATAGCACGTTCGATCGCATTAAGACACTTGGAGACCGGGTTTAGCTCGGCAAGACACTTGGAAACCAGGAAAAAACGCTCGTTCGATCGCATTAAGACACTTGGAGACCGGGTTTAGCTCGGCAAGACACTTGGAAACCAGGAAAAAACGCTCGTTCGATCGCATTAAGACACTTGGAGACCGGGTTTAGCTCGGCAAGACACTTGGAAACCAGGAAAAAACGCTCGTTCGATCGCATTAAGACACTTGGAGACCGGGTTTAGCTCGGCAAGACACTTGGAAACCAGGAAAAAACGCTCGTTCGATCGCATTAAGACACTTGGAGACCGGGTTTAGCTCGGCAAGACACTTGGAAACCAGGAAAAAACGCTCGTTCGATCGCATTAAGACACTTGGGAGACCGGGATTGGCGTCAGATTCCCCTAACCCTAACCCTAACCCTAACCCTAACCCTAACCCTAACCTTGACCCCTGACCCCTGACCCCTTGACCCCTGACCCCTGACCTCTTACCCCTTCACCCCTCACCCCTAACCCCTAACCCCTGACCCCTAACCCCATTTACCTTTAACCCCAAAACCCCCCCCCCCCCCCTTGGTTTTTATTGCGGTTTTGGCGTTTTCAGACCATTTTGGCAATTTTTGGTTTTTTGACGTTTTTAAGACACTTCTCTAACCCCCCCCCCCCCAGGGGTCATTAAGACACTAGGAGACCGGGAAAACGTTCTTTCGGCCGCATTAAGACACTTGGGAGACCGGGATTAGCTCAGCAAGACACTTGGAAAACAAGAAAAAACGTTCGTTCGGTCGCATTAAGACACTTGGAGACCGGGATTAGCGTCAGAAAAACACTAGTTTTAGGGGAAAAAAACGCAAATTCCTGGGATTAGGTTTAGGCAAGGGTTAGGTTTAGGCTGCAATCCCCAAGGGTTAGGGTAAGAGTAGGGAACAGGAGAGGGATAGCACGTTCGATCGCATTAAGACACTTGGAGACCGGGTTTAGCTCGGCAAGACACTTGGAAACCAGGAAAAAACGCTCGTTCGATCGCATTAAGACACTTGGAGACCGGGTTTAGCTCGGCAAGACACTTGGAAACCAGGAAAAAACGCTCGTTCGATCGCATTAAGACACTTGGAGACCGGGTTTAGCTCGGCAAGACACTTGGAAACCAGGAAAAAACGCTCGTTCGATCGCATTAAGACACTTGGGAGACCGGGATTGGCGTCAGATTCCCCTAACCCTAACCCTAACCCTAACCCTAACCTTGACCCCTGACCCCTTGACCCCTGACCCCTGACCTCTTACCCCTTCACCCCTCACCCCTAACCCCTAACCCCTGACCCCTAACCCCATTTACCTTTAACCCCAACCCCAACCCCCCCCCCCCCCCCCCTTGGTTTTTATTGCGGTTTTGGCGTTTTCAGACCATTTTGGCAATTTTTGGTTTTTTGACGTTTTTAAGACACTTCTCTAACCCCCCCCCCCCAGGGGTCATTAAGACACTAGGAGACCGGGAAAACGTTCTTTCGGCCGCATTAAGACACTTGGGAGACCGGGATTAGCTCGGCAAGACACTTGGAAAACAAGAAAAAACGTTCGTTCGGTCGCATTAAGACACTTGGAGACCGGGATTAGCGTCAGAAAAACACTAGTTTTAGGGGAAAAAAACGCAAATTCCTGGGATTAGGTTTAGGCAAGGGTTAGGTTTAGGCTGCAATCCCCAAGGGTTAGGGTAAGAGTAGGGAACAGGAGAGGGATAGCACGTTCGATCGCATTAAGACACTTGGAGACCGGGTTTAGCTCGGCAAGACACTTGGAAACCAGGAAAAAACGCTCGTTCGATCGCATTAAGACACTTGGAGACCGGGTTTAGCTCGGCAAGACACTTGGAAACCAGGAAAAAACGCTCGTTCGATCGCATTAAGACACTTGGAGACCGGGTTTAGCTCGGCAAGACACTTGGAAACCAGGAAAAAACGCTCGTTCGATCGCATTAAGACACTTGGAGACCGGGTTTAGCTCGGCAAGACACTTGGAAACCAGGAAAAAACGCTCGTTCGATCGCATTAAGACACTTGGGAGACCGGGATTGGCGTCAGATTCCCCTAACCCTAACCCTAACCCTAACCCTAACCCTAACCTTTACCCCTGACCCCTGACCCCTTGACCCCTGACCCCTGACCTCTTACCCCTTCACCCCTCACCCCTAACCCCTAACCCCTGACCCCTAACCCCATTTACCTTTAACCCCAACCCCCCCCCCCCCCCCCCCCCCCCTTGGTTTTTATTGCGGTTTTGGCGTTTTCAGACCATTTTGTCAATTTTTGGTTTTTTAACGTTTTTAAGACACTTCTCTAACCCCCCCCCCCCAGGGGTCATTAAGACACTAGGAGACCGGGAAAACGTTCTTTCGGCCGCATTAAGACACTTGGGAGACCGGGATTAGCTCGGCAAGACACTTGGAAACCAGGAAAAAACGCTCGTTCGATCGCATTAAGACACTTGGAGACCGGGTTTAGCTCGGCAAGACACTTGGAAACCAGGAAAAAACGCTCGTTCGATCGCATTAAGACACTTGGGAGACCGGGATTGGCGTCAGATTCCCCTAACCCTAACCCTAACCCTAACCCTAACCCTAACCCTAACCTTGACCCCTGACCCCTGACCCCTTGACCCCTGACCCCTGACCCCTTACCCCTTCACCCCTGACCCCTAACCCCTAACCCCTGACCCCTAACCCCATTTACCTTTAACCCCAAACACCCCCCCCCCCCCCCCCCCCCTTGGTTTTTATTGCGGTTTTGGCGTTTTCAGACCATTTTGGCAATTTTTGGTTTTTTGACGTTTTTAAGACACTTCTCTAACCCCCCCCCCCAGGGGTCATTAAGACACTAGGAGACCGGGAAAACGTTCTTTCGGCCGCATTAAGACACTTGGGAGACCGGGATTAGCTCGGCAAGACACTTGGAAAACAAGGAAAAACGTTCGTTCGGTCGCATTAAGACACTTGGAGACCGGGATTAGCGTCAGAAAAACACTAGTTTTAGGGGAAAAAAACGCAAATTCCTGGGATTAGGTTTAGGCAAGGGTTAGGTTTAGGCTGCAATCCCCAAGGGTTAGGGTAAGAGTAGGGAACAGGAGAGGGATAGCACGTTCGATCGCATTAAGACACTTGGAGACCGGGTTTAGCTCGGCAAGACACTTGGAAAACGGGAAAAAACGTTCGTTCGGTCGCATTAAGACACTTGGAGACCGGGATTAGCGTCAGAAAAACACTAGTTTTAGGGGAAAAAAACGCAAATTCCTGGGATTAGGTTTAGGCAAGGGTTAGGTTTAGGCTGCAATCCCCAAGGGTTAGGGTAAGAGTAGGGAACAGGAGAGGGATAGCACGTTCGATCGCATTAAGACACTTGGAGACCGGGTTTAGCTCGGCAAGACACTTGGAAAACAGGAAAAAACGCTCGTTCGATCGCATTAAGACACTTGGAGACCGGGTTTAGCTCGGCAAGACACTTGGAAAACAGGAAAAAACGCTCGTTCGATCGCATTAAGACACTTGGAGACCGGGTTTAGCTCGGCAAGACACTTGGAAAACAGGAAAAAACGCTCGTTCGATCGCATTAAGACACTTGGAGACCGGGTTTAGCTCGGCAAGACACTTGGAAAACAGGAAAAAACGCTCGTTCGATCGCATTAAGACACTTGGGAGACCGGGATTGGCGTCAGATTCCCCTAACCCTAACCCTAACCCTAACCCTAACCCTAACCCTAACCTTGACCCCTGACCCCTGACCCCTTGACCCCTGACCCCTGACCCCTTACCCCTTCACCCCTGACCCCTAACCCCTAACCCCTGACCCCTAACCCCATTTACCTTTAACCCCAAATACCCCCCCCCCCCCCCTTGGTTTTTATTGCGGTTTTGGCGTTTTCAGACCATTTTGGCAATTTTTGGTTTTTTGACGTTTTTAAGACACTTCTCTAACCCCCCCCCCCAGGGGTCATTAAGACACTAGGAGACCGGGAAAACGTTCTTTCGGCCGCATTAAGACACTTGGGAGACCGGGATTAGCTCGGCAAGACACTTGGAAAACAAGGAAAAACGTTCGTTCGGTCGCATTAAGACACTTGGAGACCGGGATTAGCGTCAGAAAAACACTAGTTTTAGGGGAAAAAAACGCAAATTCCTGGGATTAGGTTTAGGCAAGGGTTAGGTTTAGGCTGCAATCCCCAAGGGTTAGGGTAAGAGTAGGGAACAGGAGAGGGATAGCACGTTCGATCGCATTAAGACACTTGGAGACCGGGTTTAGCTCGGCAAGACACTTGGAAAACGGGAAAAAACGTTCGTTCGGTCGCATTAAGACACTTGGAGACCGGGATTAGCGTCAGAAAAACACTAGTTTTAGGGGAAAAAAACGCAAATTCCTGGGATTAGGTTTAGGCAAGGGTTAGGTTTAGGCTGCAATCCCCAAGGGTTAGGGTAAGAGTAGGGAACAGGAGAGGGATAGCACGTTCGATCGCATTAAGACACTTGGAGACCGGGTTTAGCTCGGCAAGACACTTGGAAAACAGAAAAAAACGCTCGTTCGATCGCATTAAGACACTTGGAGACCGGGTTTAGCTCGGCAAGACACTTGGAAAACAGGAAAAAACGCTCGTTCGATCGCATTAAGACACTTGGAGACCGGGTTTAGCTCGGCAAGACACTTGGAAAACAGGAAAAAACGCTCGTTCGATCGCATTAAGACACTTGGAGACCGGGTTTAGCTCGGCAAGACACTTGGAAAACAGGAAAAAACGCTCGTTCGATCGCATTAAGACACTTGGGAGACGGGGATTGGCGTCAGATTCCCCTAACCCTAACCCTAACCCTAACCCTAACCCTAACCCTAACCCTAACCCTAACCTTGACCCCTGACCCCTGACCCCTTGACCCCTGACCCCTGACCTCTTACCCCTTCACCCCTGACCCCTAACCCCTAACCCCTGACCCCTAACCCCATTTACCTTTAACCCCAACCCCCCCCCCCTTGGTTTTTATTGCGGTTTTGGCGTTTTCAGACCATTTTGGCAATTTTTGGTTTTTTGACGTTTTTAAGACACTTCTCTAAACCCCCCCCCCCCCCCCCAGGGGTCATTAAGACACTAGGAGACCGGGAAAACGTTCTTTCGGCCGCATTAAGACACTTGGGAGACCGGGATTAGCTCGGCAAGACACTTGGAAAACAAGAAAAAACGTTCGTTCGGTCGCATTAAGACACTTGGAGACCGGGATTAGCGTCAGAAAAACACTAGTTTTAGGGGAAAAAAACGCAAATTCCTGGGATTAGGTTTAGGCAAGGGTTAGGTTTAGGCTGCAATCCCCAAGGGTTAGGGTAAGAGTAGGGAACAGGAGAGGGATAGCACGTTCGATCGCATTAAGACACTTGGAGACCGGGTTTAGCTCGGCAAGACACTTGGAAACCAGGAAAAAACGCTCGTTCGATCGCATTAAGACACTTGGAGACCGGGTTTAGCTCGGCAAGACACTTGGAAACCAGGAAAAAACGCTCGTTCGATCGCATTAAGACACTTGGAGACCGGGTTTAGCTCGGCAAGACACTTGGAAACCAGGAAAAAACGCTCGTTCGATCGCATTAAGACACTTGGGAGACCGGGATTGGCGTCAGATTCCCCTAACCCTAACCCTAACCCTAACCCTAACCCTAACCCTAACCTTGACCCCTGACCCCTGACCCCTTGACCCCTGACCCCTGACCTCTTACCCCTTCACCCCTCACCCCTAACCCCTAACCCCTGACCCCTAACCCCATTTACCTTTAACCCCAAACCCCCCCCCCCCCCCCCCCCTTGGTTTTTATTGCGGTTTTGGCGTTTTCAGACCATTTTGGCAATTTTTGGTTTTTTGACGTTTTTAAGACACTTCTCTAACCCCCCCCCCCCCAGGGGTCATTAAGACACTAGGAGACCGGGAAAACGTTCTTTCGGCCGCATTAAGACACTTGGGAGACCGGGATTAGCTCAGCAAGACACTTGGAAAACAAGAAAAAACGTTCGTTCGGTCGCATTAAGACACTTGGAGACCGGGATTAGCGTCAGAAAAACACTAGTTTTAGGGGAAAAAAACGCAAATTCCTGGGATTAGGTTTAGGCAAGGGTTAGGTTTAGGCTGCAATCCCCAAGGGTTAGGGTAAGAGTAGGGAACAGGAGAGGGATAGCACGTTCGATCGCATTAAGACACTTGGAGACCGGGTTTAGCTCGGCAAGACACTTGGAAACCAGGAAAAAACGCTCGTTCGATCGCATTAAGACACTTGGAGACCGGGTTTAGCTCGGCAAGACACTTGGAAACCAGGAAAAAACGCTCGTTCGATCGCATTAAGACACTTGGAGACCGGGTTTAGCTCGGCAAGACACTTGGAAACCAGGAAAAAACGCTCGTTCGATCGCATTAAGACACTTGGGAGACCGGGATTGGCGTCAGATTCCCCTAACCCTAACCCTAACCCTAACCCTAACCTTGACCCCTGACCCCTTGACCCCTGACCCCTGACCTCTTACCCCTTCACCCCTCACCCCTAACCCCTAACCCCTGACCCCTAACCCCATTTACCTTTAACCCCAACCCCAACCCCCCCCCCCCCCTTGGTTTTTATTGCGGTTTTGGCGTTTTCAGACCATTTTGGCAATTTTTGGTTTTTTGACGTTTTTAAGACACTTCTCTAACCCCCCCCCCCCAGGGGTCATTAAGACACTAGGAGACCGGGAAAACGTTCTTTCGGCCGCATTAAGACACTTGGGAGACCGGGATTAGCTCGGCAAGACACTTGGAAAACAAGAAAAAACGTTCGTTCGGTCGCATTAAGACACTTGGAGACCGGGATTAGCGTCAGAAAAACACTAGTTTTAGGGGAAAAAAACGCAAATTCCTGGGATTAGGTTTAGGCAAGGGTTAGGTTTAGGCTGCAATCCCCAAGGGTTAGGGTAAGAGTAGGGAACAGGAGAGGGATAGCACGTTCGATCGCATTAAGACACTTGGAGACCGGGTTTAGCTCGGCAAGACACTTGGAAACCAGGAAAAAACGCTCGTTCGATCGCATTAAGACACTTGGAGACCGGGTTTAGCTCGGCAAGACACTTGGAAACCAGGAAAAAACGCTCGTTCGATCGCATTAAGACACTTGGAGACCGGGTTTAGCTCGGCAAGACACTTGGAAACCAGGAAAAAACGCTCGTTCGATCGCATTAAGACACTTGGAGACCGGGTTTAGCTCGGCAAGACACTTGGAAACCAGGAAAAAACGCTCGTTCGATCGCATTAAGACACTTGGGAGACCGGGATTGGCGTCAGATTCCCCTAACCCTAACCCTAACCCTAACCCTAACCCTAACCCTAACCTTTACCCCTGACCCCTGACCCCTTGACCCCTGACCCCTGACATCTTACCCCTTCACCCCTCACCCCTAACCCCTAACCCCTGACCCCTAACCCCATTTACCTTTAACCCCAACCCCCCCCCCCCCCCCCCTTGGTTTTTATTGCGGTTTTGGCGTTTTCAGACCATTTTGTCAATTTTTGGTTTTTTAACGTTTTTAAGACACTTCTCTAACCCCCCCCCCCCAGGGGTCATTAAGACACTAGGAGACCGGGAAAACGTTCTTTCGGCCGCATTAAGACACTTGGGAGACCGGGATTAGCTCGGCAAGACACTTGGAAACCAGGAAAAAACGCTCGTTCGATCGCATTAAGACACTTGGAGACCGGGTTTAGCTCGGCAAGACACTTGGAAACCAGGAAAAAACGCTCGTTCGATCGCATTAAGACACTTGGGAGACCGGGATTGGCGTCAGATTCCCCTAACCCTAACCCTAACCCTAACCCTAACCCTAACCCTAACCTTGACCCCTGACCCCTGACCCCTTGACCCCTGACCCCTGACCCCTTACCCCTTCACCCCTGACCCCTAACCCCTAACCCCTGACCCCTAACTCCATTTACCTTTAACCCCAAACACCCCCCCCCCCCCCCCTTGGTTTTTATTGCGGTTTTGGCGTTTTCAGACCATTTTGGCAATTTTTGGTTTTTTGACGTTTTTAAGACACTTCTCTAACCCCCCCCCCAGGGGTCATTAAGACACTAGGAGACCGGGAAAACGTTCTTTCGGCCGCATTAAGACACTTGGGAGACCGGGATTAGCTCGGCAAGACACTTGGAAAACAAGGAAAAACGTTCGTTCGGTCGCATTAAGACACTTGGAGACCGGGATTAGCGTCAGAAAAACACTAGTTTTAGGGGAAAAAAACGCAAATTCCTGGGATTAGGTTTAGGCAAGGGTTAGGTTTAGGCTGCAATCCCCAAGGGTTAGGGTAAGAGTAGGGAACAGGAGAGGGATAGCACGTTCGATCGCATTAAGACACTTGGAGACCGGGTTTAGCTCGGCAAGACACTTGGAAAACGGGAAAAAACGTTCGTTCGGTCGCATTAAGACACTTGGAGACCGGGATTAGCGTCAGAAAAACACTAGTTTTAGGGGAAAAAAACGCAAATTCCTGGGATTAGGTTTAGGCAAGGGTTAGGTTTAGGCTGCAATCCCCAAGGGTTAGGGTAAGAGTAGGGAACAGGAGAGGGATAGCACGTTCGATCGCATTAAGACACTTGGAGACCGGGTTTAGCTCGGCAAGACACTTGGAAAACAGGAAAAAACGCTCGTTCGATCGCATTAAGACACTTGGAGACCGGGTTTAGCTCGGCAAGACACTTGGAAAACAGGAAAAAACGCTCGTTCGATCGCATTAAGACACTTGGAGACCGGGTTTAGCTCGGCAAGACACTTGGAAAACAGGAAAAAACGCTCGTTCGATCGCATTAAGACACTTGGAGACCGGGTTTAGCTCGGCAAGACACTTGGAAAACAGGAAAAAACGCTCGTTCGATCGCATTAAGACACTTGGGAGACCGGGATTGGCGTCAGATTCCCCTAACCCTAACCCTAACCCTAACCCTAACCCTAACCCTAACCTTGACCCCTGACCCCTGACCCCTTGACCCCTGACCCCTGACCCCTTACCCCTTCACCCCTGACCCCTAACCCCTAACCCCTGACCCCTAACCCCATTTACCTTTAACCCCAAATACCCCCCCCCCCCCCCCCCTTGGTTTTTATTGCGGTTTTGGCGTTTTCAGACCATTTTGGCAATTTTTGGTTTTTTGACGTTTTTAAGACACTTCTCTAACCCCCCCCCCCAGGGGTCATTAAGACACTAGGAGACCGGGAAAACGTTCTTTCGGCCGCATTAAGACACTTGGGAGACCGGGATTAGCTCGGCAAGACACTTGGAAAACAAGGAAAAACGTTCGTTCGGTCGCATTAAGACACTTGGAGACCGGGATTAGCGTCAGAAAAACACTAGTTTTAGGGGAAAAAAACGCAAATTCCTGGGATTAGGTTTAGGCAAGGGTTAGGTTTAGGCTGCAATCCCCAAGG
Organism: Ranitomeya variabilis; assembly: GCF_051348905.1. Classification (NCBI taxonomy): domain Eukaryota; kingdom Metazoa; phylum Chordata; class Amphibia; order Anura; family Dendrobatidae; genus Ranitomeya; species Ranitomeya variabilis. The sequence goes on along the minus strand of NW_027507949.1, from coordinate 181,135 downwards.
GTTAGGGTAAGAGTAGGGAACAGGAGAGGGATAGCACGTTCGATCGCATTAAGACACTTGGAGACCGGGTTTAGCTCGGCAAGACACTTGGAAAACGGGAAAAAACGTTCGTTCGGTCGCATTAAGACACTTGGAGACCGGGATTAGCGTCAGAAAAACACTAGTTTTAGGGGAAAAAAACGCAAATTCCTGGGATTAGGTTTAGGCAAGGGTTAGGTTTAGGCTGCAATCCCCAAGGGTTAGGGTAAGAGTAGGGAACAGGAGAGGGATAGCACGTTCGATCGCATTAAGACACTTGGAGACCGGGTTTAGCTCGGCAAGACACTTGGAAAACAGAAAAAAACGCTCGTTCGATCGCATTAAGACACTTGGAGACCGGGTTTAGCTCGGCAAGACACTTGGAAAACAGGAAAAAACGCTCGTTCGATCGCATTAAGACACTTGGAGACCGGGTTTAGCTCGGCAAGACACTTGGAAAACAGGAAAAAACGCTCGTTCGATCGCATTAAGACACTTGGAGACCGGGTTTAGCTCGGCAAGACACTTGGAAAACAGGAAAAAACGCTCGTTCGATCGCATTAAGACACTTGGGAGACGGGGATTGGCGTCAGATTCCCCTAACCCTAACCCTAACCCTAACCCTAACCCTAACCCTAACCCTAACCCTAACCTTGACCCCTGACCCCTGACCCCTTGACCCCTGACCCCTGACCTCTTACCCCTTCACCCCTGACCCCTAACCCCTAACCCCTGACCCCTAACCCCATTTACCTTTAACCCCAACCCCCCCCCCCCCTTGGTTTTTATTGCGGTTTTGGCGTTTTCAGACCATTTTGGCAATTTTTGGTTTTTTGACGTTTTTAAGACACTTCTCTAACCCCCCCCCCCCCCCCCCAGGGGTCATTAAGACACTAGGAGACCGGGAAAACGTTCTTTCGGCCGCATTAAGACACTTGGGAGACCGGGATTAGCTCGGCAAGACACTTGGAAAACAAGAAAAAACGTTCGTTCGGTCGCATTAAGACACTTGGAGACCGGGATTAGCGTCAGAAAAACACTAGTTTTAGGGGAAAAAAACGCAAATTCCTGGGATTAGGTTTAGGCAAGGGTTAGGTTTAGGCTGCAATCCCCAAGGGTTAGGGTAAGAGTAGGGAACAGGAGAGGGATAGCACGTTCGATCGCATTAAGACACTTGGAGACCGGGTTTAGCTCGGCAAGACACTTGGAAACCAGGAAAAAACGCTCGTTCGATCGCATTAAGACACTTGGAGACCGGGTTTAGCTCGGCAAGACACTTGGAAACCAGGAAAAAACGCTCGTTCGATCGCATTAAGACACTTGGAGACCGGGTTTAGCTCGGCAAGACACTTGGAAACCAGGAAAAAACGCTCGTTCGATCGCATTAAGACACTTGGAGACCGGGTTTAGCTCGGCAAGACACTTGGAAACCAGGAAAAAACGCTCGTTCGATCGCATTAAGACACTTGGAGACCGGGTTTAGCTCGGCAAGACACTTGGAAACCAGGAAAAAACGCTCGTTCGATCGCATTAAGACACTTGGGAGACCGGGATTGGCGTCAGATTCCCCTAACCCTAACCCTAACCCTAACCCTAACCCTGACCCCTAACCCCTAACCCCTGACCCCTAACCCCATTTACCCTTAACCCCAACCCCCCCCCCCCCCCCCCTTGGTTTTTATTGCGGTTTTGGCGTTTTCAGGCCATTTTGGCAATTTTTGGTTTTTTGACGTTTTTAAGACACTTCTCTAACCCCCCCCCCCCCAGGGGTCATTAAGACACTAGGAGACCGGGAAAACGTTCTTTCGGCCGCATTAAGACACTTGGGAGACCGGGATTAGCTCGGCAAGACACTTGGAAAACAAGAAAAAACGTTCGTTCGGTCGCATTAAGACACTTGGAGACCGGGATTAGCGTCAGAAAAACACTAGTTTTAGGGGAAAAAAACGCAAATTCCTGGGATTAGGTTTAGGCAAGGGTTAGGTTTAGGCTGCAATCCCCAAGGGTTAGGGTAAGAGTAGGGAACAGGAGAGGGATAGCACGTTCGATCGCATTAAGACACTTGGAGACCGGGTTTAGCTCGGCAAGACACTTGGAAACCAGGAAAAAACGCTCGTTCGATCGCATTAAGACACTTGGAGACCGGGTTTAGCTCGGCAAGACACTTGGAAACCAGGAAAAAACGCTCGTTCGATCGCATTAAGACACTTGGAGACCGGGTTTAGCTCGGCAAGACACTTGGAAACCAGGAAAAAACGCTCGTTCGATCGCATTAAGACACTTGGAGACCGGGTTTAGCTCGGCAAGACACTTGGAAACCAGGAAAAAACGCTCGTTCGATCGCATTAAGACACTTGGAGACCGGGTTTAGCTCGGCAAGACACTTGGAAACCAGGAAAAAACGCTCGTTCGATCGCATTAAGACACTTGGGAGACCGGGATTGGCGTCAGATTCCCCTAACCCTAACCCTAACCCTAACCCTAACCCTAACCCTAACCTTGACCCCTGACCCCTGACCCCTTGACCCCTGACCCCTGACCTCTTACCCCTTCACCCCTCACCCCTAACCCCTAACCCCTGACCCCTAACCCCATTTACCTTTAACCCCAACCCCCCCCCCCCCCCCACCCCCCACCCCCCCCCTTGGTTTTTATTGCGGTTTTGGCGTTTTCAGACCATTTTGGCAATTTTTGGTTTTTTGACGTTTTTAAGACACTTCTCTAACCCCCCCCCCCCCAGGGGTCATTAAGACACTAGGAGACCGGGAAAACGTTCTTTCGGCCGCATTAAGACACTTGGGAGACCGGGATTAGCTCGGCAAGACACTTGGAAAACAAGAAAAAACGTTCGTTCGGTCGCATTAAGACACTTGGAGACCGGGATTAGCGTCAGAAAAACACTAGTTTTAGGGGAAAAAAACGCAAATTCCTGGGATTAGGTTTAGGCAAGGGTTAGGTTTAGGCTGCAATCCCCAAGGGTTAGGGTAAGAGTAGGGAACAGGAGAGGGATAGCACGTTCGATCGCATTAAGACACTTGGAGACCGGGTTTAGCTCGGCAAGACACTTGGAAACAAGGAAAAAACGCTCGTTCGATCGCATTAAGACACTTGGAGACCGGGTTTAGCTCGGCAAGACACTTGGAAACCAGGAAAAAACGCTCGTTCGATCGCATTAAGACACTTGGAGACCGGGTTTAGCTCGGCAAGACACTTGGAAACCAGGAAAAAACGCTCGTTCGATCGCATTAAGACACTTGGGAGACCGGGATTGGCGTCAGATTCCCCTAACCCTAACCCTAACCCTAACCCTAACCATAACCCTAACCTTGACCCCTGACCCCTGACCCCTTGACCCCTGACCCCTGACCTCTTACCCCTTCACCCCTCACCCCTAACCCCTAACCCCTGACCCCTAACCCCATTTACCTTTAACCCCAACACCCCCCCCCCCCCCCCCCCTTGGTTTTTATTGCGGTTTTGGCGTTTTCAGACCATTTTGGCAATTTTTGGTTTTTTGACGTTTTTAAGACACTTCTCTAACCCCCCCCCTCCCAGGGGTCATTAAGACACTAGGAGACCGGGAAAACGTTCTTTCGGCCGCATTAAGACACTTGGGAGACCGGGATTAGCTCGGCAAGACACTTGGAAACCAGGAAAAAACGCTCGTTCGATCGCATTAAGACACTTGGAGACCGGGTTTAGCTCGGCAAGACACTTGGAAACCAGGAAAAAACGCTCGTTCGATCGCATTAAGACATTTGGGAGACCGGGATTGGCGTCAGATTCCCCTAACCCTAACCCTAACCCTAACCCTAACCCTAACCCTAACCTTGACCCCTGACCCCTGACCCCTTGACCCCTGACCCCTGACCTCTTACCCCTTCACCCCTCACCCCTAACCCCTAACCCCTGACCCCTAACCCCATTTACCTTTAACCCCAAAAAAACCCCCCCCCCTCCCCCCCCCCCTTGGTTTTTATTGCGGTTTTGGCGTTTTCAGACCATTTTGGCAATTTTTGGTTTTTTGACGTTTTTAAGACACTTCTCTAACCCCCCCCCCCCCCAGGGGTCATTAAGACACTAGGAGACCGGGAAAACGTTCTTTCGGCCGCATTAAGACACTTGGGAGACCGGGATTAGCTCGGCAAGACACTTGGAAAACAAGAAAAAACGTTCGTTCGGTCGCATTAAGACACTTGGAGACCGGGATTAGCGTCAGAAAAACACTAGTTTTAGGGGAAAAAAACGCAAATTCCTGGGATTAGGTTTAGGCAAGGGTTAGGTTTAGGCTGCAATCCCCAAGGGTTAGGGTAAGAGTAGGGAACAGGAGAGGGATAGCACGTTCGATCGCATTAAGACACTTGGAGACCGGGTTTAGCTCGGCAAGACACTTGGAAACCAGGAAAAAACGCTCGTTCGATCGCATTAAGACACTTGGAGACCGGGTTTAGCTCGGCAAGACACTTGGAAACCAGGAAAAAACGCTCGTTCGATCGCATTAAGACACTTGGAGACCGGGTTTAGCTCGGCAAGACACTTGGAAACCAGGAAAAAACGCTCGTTCGATCGCATTAAGACACTTGGAGACCGGGTTTAGCTCGGCAAGACACTTGGAAACCAGAAAAAAACGCTCGTTCGATCGCATTAAGACACTTGGAGACCGGGTTTAGCTCGGCAAGACACTTGGAAACCAGGAAAAAACGCTCGTTCGATCGCATTAAGACACTTGGGAGACCGGGATTGGCGTCAGATTCCCCTAACCCTAACCCTAACCCTAACCCTAACCCTAACCTTGACCCCTGACCCCTGACCCCTTGACCCCTGACCCCTGACCTCTTACCCCTTCACCCCTGACCCCTAACCCCTAACCCCTGACCCCTAACCCCATTTACCTTTAACCCCAAACCCCCCTTGGTTTTTATTGCGGTTTTGGCGTTTTCAGACCATTTTGGCAATTTTTGGTTTTTTGACGTTTTTAAGACACCTCTCTAACCCCCCCCCCCCCCCCAGGGGTCATTAAGACACTAGGAGACCGGGAAAACGTTCTTTCGGCCGCATTAAGACACTTGGGAGACCGGGATTAGCTCAGCAAGACACTTGGAAAACAAGAAAAAACGTTCGTTCGGTCGCATTAAGACACTTGGAGACCGGGATTAGCGTCAGAAAAACACTAGTTTTAGGGGAAAAAAACGCAAATTCCTGGGATTAGGTTTAGGCAAGGGTTAGGTTTAGGCTGCAATCCCCAAGGGTTAGGGTAAGAGTAGGGAACAGGAGAGGGATAGCACGTTCGATCGCATTAAGACACTTGGAGACCGGGTTTAGCTCGGCAAGACACTTGGAAACCAGGAAAAAACGCTCGTTCGATCGCATTAAGACACTTGGAGACCGGGTTTAGCTCGGCAAGACACTTGGAAACCAGGAAAAAACGCTCGTTCGATCGCATTAAGACACTTGGAGACCGGGTTTAGCTCGGCAAGACACTTGGAAACCAGGAAAAAACGCTCGTTCGATCGCATTAAGACACTTGGAGACCGGGTTTAGCTCGGCAAGACACTTGGAAACCAGGAAAAAACGCTCGTTCGATCGCATTAAGACACTTGGAGACCGGGTTTAGCTCGGCAAGACACTTGGAAACCAGGAAAAAACGCTCGTTCGATCGCATTAAGACACTTGGGAGACCGGGATTGGCGTCAGATTCCCCTAACCCTAACCCTAACCCTAACCCTAACCCTAACCCTAACCCTAACCTTGACCCCTGACCCCTTGACCCCTGACCCCTGACCTCTTACCCCTTCACCCCTCACCCCTAACCCCTAACCCCTGACCCCTAACCCTATTTACCTTTAACCCCAAACCCCCCCCCCCCCCCCCCCTTGGTTTTTATTGCGGTTTTGGCGTTTTCAGACCATTTTGGCAATTTTTGGTTTTTTGACGTTTTTAAGACACTTCTCTAACCCCCCCCCCCCAGGGGTCATTAAGACACTAGGAGACCGGGAAAACGTTCTTTCGGCCGCATTAAGACACTTGGGAGACCGGGATTAGCTCGGCAAGACACTTGGAAAACAAGAAAAAACGTTCGTTCGGTCGCATTAAGACACTTGGAGACCGGGATTAGCGTCAGAAAAACACTAGTTTTAGGGGAAAAAAACGCAAATTCCTGGGATTAGGTTTAGGCAAGGGTTAGGTTTAGGCTGCAATCCCCAAGGGTTAGGGTAAGAGTAGGGAACAGGAGAGGGATAGCACGTTCGATCGCATTAAGACACTTGGAGACCGGGTTTAGCTCGGCAAGACACTTGGAAACCAGGAAAAAACGCTCGTTCGATCGCATTAAGACACTTGGAGACCGGGTTTAGCTCGGCAAGACACTTGGAAACCAGGAAAAAACGCTCGTTCGATCGCATTAAGACACTTGGAGACCGGGTTTAGCTCGGCAAGACACTTGGAAACCAGGAAAAAACGCTCGTTCGATCGCATTAAGACACTTGGGAGACCGGGATTGGCGTCAGATTCCCCTAACCCTAACCCTAACCCTAACCCTAACCCTAACCCTAACCTTGACCCCTGACCCCTGACCCCTTGACCCCTGACCCCTGACCTCTTACCCCTTCACCCCTCACCCCTAACCCCTAACCCCTGACCCCTAACCCCATTTACCTTTAACCCCAACCCCCCCCCCTTGGTTTTTATTGCGGTTTTGGCGTTTTCAGACCATTTTGTCAATTTTTGGTTTTTTAACGTTTTTAAGACACTTCTCTAACCCCCCCCCCCCAGGGGTCATTAAGACACTAGGAGACCGGGAAAACGTTCTTTCGGCCGCATTAAGACACTTGGGAGACCGGGATTAGCTCGGCAAGACACTTGGAAACCAGGAAAAAACGCTCGTTCGATCGCATTAAGACACTTGGAGACCGGGTTTAGCTCGGCAAGACACTTGGAAACCAGGAAAAAACGCTCGTTCGATCGCATTAAGACACTTGGGAGACCGGGATTGGCGTCAGATTCCCCTAACCCTAACCCTAACCCTAACCCTAACCCTAACCCTAACCCTAACCTTGACCCCTGACCCCTGACCCCTTGACCCCTGACCCCTGACCCCTTACCCCTTCACCCCTGACCCCTAAACCCTAACCCCTGACCCCTAACCCCATTTACCTTTAACCCCAACACCCCCCCCCCCCCCCCCCCCTTGGTTTTTATTGCGGTTTTGGCGTTTTCAGACCATTTTGGCAATTTTTGGTTTTTTGACGTTTTTAAGACACTTCTCTAACCCCCCCCCCCCCAGGGGTCATTAAGACACTAGGAGACCGGGAAAACGTTCTTTCGGCCGCATTAAGACACTTGGGAGACCGGGATTAGCTCGGCAAGACACTTGGAAAACAAGGAAAAACGTTCGTTCGGTCGCATTAAGACACTTGGAGACCGGGATTAGCGTCAGAAAAACACTAGTTTTAGGGGAAAAAAACGCAAATTCCTGGGATTAGGTTTAGGCAAGGGTTAGGTTTAGGCTGCAATCCCCAAGGGTTAGGGTAAGAGTAGGGAACAGGAGAGGGATAGCACGTTCGATCGCATTAAGACACTTGGAGACCGGGTTTAGCTCGGCAAGACACTTGGAAAACGGGAAAAAACGTTCGTTCGGTCGCATTAAGACACTTGGAGACCGGGATTAGCGTCAGAAAAACACTAGTTTTAGGGGAAAAAAACGCAAATTCCTGGGATTAGGTTTAGGCAAGGGTTAGGTTTAGGCTGCAATCCCCAAGGGTTAGGGTAAGAGTAGGGAACAGGAGAGGGATAGCACGTTCGATCGCATTAAGACACTTGGAGACCGGGTTTAGCTCGGCAAGACACTTGGAAAACAGGAAAAAACGCTCGTTCGATCGCATTAAGACACTTGGAGACCGGGTTTAGCTCGGCAAGACACTTGGAAAACAGGAAAAAACGCTCGTTCGATCGCATTAAGACACTTGGAGACCGGGTTTAGCTCGGCAAGACACTTGGAAAACAGGAAAAAACGCTCGTTCGATCGCATTAAGACACTTGGAGACCGGGTTTAGCTCGGCAAGACACTTGGAAAACAGGAAAAAACGCTCGTTCGATCGCATTAAGACACTTGGGAGACCGGGATTGGCGTCAGATTCCCCTAACCCTAACCCTAACCCTAACCCTAACCCTAACCTTGACCCCTGACCCCTGACCCCTTGACCCCTGACCCCTGACCCCTTACCCCTTCACCCCTGACCCCTAACCCCTAACCCCTGACCCCTAACCCCATTTACCTTTAACCCCAAATACCCCCCCCCCTTGGTTTTTATTGCGGTTTTGGCGTTTTCAGACCATTTTGGCAATTTTTGGTTTTTTGACGTTTTTAAGACACTTCTCTAACCCCCCCCCCCAGGGGTCATTAAGACACTAGGAGACCGGGAAAACGTTCTTTCGGCCGCATTAAGACACTTGGGAGACCGGGATTAGCTCGGCAAGACACTTGGAAAACAAGGAAAAACGTTCGTTCGGTCGCATTAAGACACTTGGAGACCGGGATTAGCGTCAGAAAAACACTAGTTTTAGGGGAAAAAAACGCAAATTCCTGGGATTAGGTTTAGGCAAGGGTTAGGTTTAGGCTGCAATCCCCAAGGGTTAGGGTAAGAGTAGGGAACAGGAGAGGGATAGCACGTTCGATCGCATTAAGACACTTGGAGACCGGGTTTAGCTCGGCAAGACACTTGGAAAACGGGAAAAAACGTTCGTTCGGTCGCATTAAGACACTTGGAGACCGGGATTAGCGTCAGAAAAACACTAGTTTTAGGGGAAAAAAACGCAAATTCCTGGGATTAGGTTTAGGCAAGGGTTAGGTTTAGGCTGCAATCCCCAAGGGTTAGGGTAAGAGTAGGGAACAGGAGAGGGATAGCACGTTCGATCGCATTAAGACACTTGGAGACCGGGTTTAGCTCGGCAAGACACTTGGAAAACAGGAAAAAACGCTCGTTCGATCGCATTAAGACACTTGGAGACCGGGTTTAGCTCGGCAAGACACTTGGAAAACAGGAAAAAACGCTCGTTCGATCGCATTAAGACACTTGGAGACCGGGTTTAGCTCGGCAAGACACTTGGAAAACAGGAAAAAACGCTCGTTCGATCGCATTAAGACACTTGGAGACCGGGTTTAGCTCGGCAAGACACTTGGAAAACAGGAAAAAACGCTCGTTTGATCGCATTAAGACACTTGGGAGACCGGGATTGGCGTCAGATTCCCCTAACCCTAACCCTAACCCTAACCCTAACCCTAACCCTAACCCTAACCCTAACCTTGACCCCTGACCCCTGACCCCTTGACCCCTGACCCCTGACCTCTTACCCCTTAACCCCTGACCCCTAACCCCTGACCCCTAACCCCATTTACCTTTAACCCCAACCCCCCCCCCCCTTGGTTTTTATTGCGGTTTTGGCGTTTTCAGACCATTTTGGCAATTTTTGGTTTTTTGACGTTTTTAAGACACTTCTCTAACCCCCCCCCCCCCAGGGGTCATTAAGACACTAGGAGACCGGGAAAACGTTCTTTCGGCCGCATTAAGACACTTGGGAGACCGGGATTAGCTCGGCAAGACACTTGGAAAACAAGAAAAAACGTTCGTTCGGTCGCATTAAGACACTTGGAGACCGGGATTAGCGTCAGAAAAACACTAGTTTTAGGGGAAAAAAATGCAAATTCCTGGGATTAGGTTTAGGCAAGGGTTAGGTTTAGGCTGCAATCCCCAAGGGTTAGGGTAAGAGTAGGGAACAGGAGAGGGATAGCACGTTCGATCGCATTAAGACACTTGGAGACCGGGTTTAGCTCGGCAAGACACTTGGAAACCAGGAAAAAACGCTCGTTCGATCGCATTAAGACACTTGGAGACCGGGTTTAGCTCGGCAAGACACTTGGAAACCAGGAAAAAACGCTCGTTCGATCGCATTAAGACACTTGGAGACCGGGTTTAGCTCGGCAAGACACTTGGAAACCAGGAAAAAACGCTCGTTCGATCGCATTAAGACACTTGGAGACCGGGTTTAGCTCGGCAAGACACTTGGAAACCAGGAAAAAACGCTCGTTCGATCGCATTAAGACACTTGGAGACCGGGTTTAGCTCGGCAAGACACTTGGAAACCAGGAAAAAACGCTCGTTCGATCGCATTAAGACACTTGGGAGACCGGGATTGGCGTCAGATTCCCCTAACCCTAACCCTAACCCTAACCCTAACCCTAACCCTAACCCTAACCTTGACCCCTGACCCCTGACCCCTTGACCCCTGACCCCTGACCTCTTACCCCTTCACCCCTGACCCCTAACCCCTAACCCCTGACCCCTAACCCCATTTACCTTTAACCCCAAACCCCCCCCCCCTTGGTTTTTATTGCGGTTTTGGCGTTTTCAGACCATTTTGGCAATTTTTGGTTTTTTGACGTTTTTAAGACACTTCTCTAACCCCCCCCCCCCCCCAGGGGTCATTAAGACACTAGGAGACCGGGAAAACGTTCTTTCGGCCGCATTAAGACACTTGGGAGACCGGGATTAGCGTCAGAAAAACACTAGTTTTAGGGGAAAAAAACGCAAATTCCTGGGATTAGGTTTAGGCAAGGGTTAGGTTTAGGCTGCAATCCCCAAGGGTTAGGGTAAGAGTAGGGAACAGGAGAGGGATAGCACGTTCGATCGCATTAAGACACTTGGAGACCGGGTTTAGCTCGGCAAGACACTTGGAAACCAGGAAAAAACGCTCGTTCGATCGCATTAAGACACTTGGAGACCGGGTTTAGCTCGGCAAGACACTTGGAAACCAGGAAAAAACGCTCGTTCGATCGCATTAAGACACTTGGAGACCGGGTTTAGCTCGGCAAGACACTTGGAAACCAGGAAAAAACGCTCGTTCGATCGCATTAAGACACTTGGGAGACCGGGATTGGCGTCAGATTCCCCTAACCCTGACCCTAACCCTAACCCTAACCCCTGACCCCTAACCCCATTTACCTTTAACCCCAACCCCCCCCCCCCCCCCCCTTGGTTTTTATTGCGGTTTTGGCGTTTTCAGACCATTTTGGCAATTTTAGGTTTTTTGACGTTTTTAAGACACTTCTCTAACCCCCCCCCCCCCAGGGGTCATTAAGACACTAGGAGACCGGGAAAACGTTCTTTCGGCCGCATTAAGACACTTGGGAGACCGGGATTAGCTCGGCAAGACACTTGGAAACCAGGAAAAAACGCTCGTTCGATCGCATTAAGACACTTGGAGACCGGGTTTAGCTCGGCAAGACACTTGGAAACCAGGAAAAAACGCTCGTTCGATCGCATTAAGACACTTGGGAGACCGGGATTGGCGTCAGATTCCCCTAACCCTAACCCTAACCCTAACCCTAACCCTAACCCTAACCCTAACCTTGACCCCTGACCCCTGACCCCTTGACCCCTGACCCCTGACCTCTTACCCCTTCACCCCTCACCCCTAACCCCTAACCCCTGACCCCTAATCCCATTTACCTTTAACCCCAACCCCCCCCCCCCCCCCCCCCTTGGTTTTTATTGCGGTTTTGGCGTTTTCAGACCATTTTGGCAATTTTTGGTTTTTTGACGTTTTTAAGACACTTCTCTAACCCCCCCCCCCCCCCCAGGGGTCATTAAGACACTAGGAGACCGGGAAAACGTTCTTTCGGCCGCATTAAGACACTTGGGAGACCGGGATTAGCTCGGCAAGACACTTGGAAAACAAGAAAAAACGTTCGTTCGGTCGCATTAAGACACTTGGAGACCGGGATTAGCGTCAGAAAAACACTAGTTTTAGGGGAAAAAAACGCAAATTCCTGGGATTAGGTTTAGGCAAGGGTTAGGTTTAGGCTGCAATCCCCAAGGGTTAGGGTAAGAGTAGGGAACAGGAGAGGGATAGCACGTTCGATCGCATTAAGACACTTGGAGACCGGGTTTAGCTCGGCAAGACACTTGGAAACCAGGAAAAAACGCTCGTTCGATCGCATTAAGACACTTGGAGACCGGGTTTAGCTCGGCAAGACACTTGGAAACCAGGAAAAAACTCTCGTTCGATCGCATTAAGACACTTGGAGACCGGGTTTAGCTCGGCAAGACACTTGGAAACCAGGAAAAAACGCTCGTTCGATCGCATTAAGACACTTGGAGACCGGGTTTAGCTCGGCAAGACACTTGAAAACCAGGAAAAAACGCTCGTTCGATCGCATTAAGACACTTGGAGACCGGGTTTAGCTCGGCAAGACACTTGGAAACCAGGAAAAAACGCTCGTTCGATCGCATTAAGACACTTGGGAGACCGGGATTGGCGTCAGATTCCCCTAACCCTAACCCTAACCCTAACCCTAACCCTGACCCCTAACCCCTAACCCCTGACCCCTAACCCCATTTACCCTTAACCCCAACCCCCCCCCCCCCCCCTTGGTTTTTATTGCGGTTTTGGCGTTTTCAGGCCATTTTGGCAATTTTTGGTTTTTTGACGTTTTTAAGACACTTCTCTAACCCCCCCCCCCCCCAGGGGTCATTAAGACACTAGGAGACCGGGAAAACGTTCTTTCGGCCGCATTAAGACACTTGGGAGACCGGGATTAGCTCGGCAAGACACTTGGAAAACAAGAAAAAACGTTCGTTCGGTCGCATTAAGACACTTGGAGACCGGGATTAGCGTCAGAAAAACACTAGTTTTAGGGGAAAAAAACGCAAATTCCTGGGATTAGGTTTAGGCAAGGGTTAGGTTTAGGCTGCAATCCCCAAGGGTTAGGGTAAGAGTAGGGAACAGGAGAGGGATAGCACGTTCGATCGCATTAAGACACTTGGAGACCGGGTTTAGCTCGGCAAGACACTTGGAAACCAGGAAAAAACGCTCGTTCGATCGCATTAAGACACTTGGAGACCGGGTTTAGCTCGGCAAGACACTTGGAAACCAGGAAAAAACGCTCGTTCGATCGCATTAAGACACTTGGAGACCGGGTTTAGCTCGGCAAGACACTTGGAAACCAGGAAAAAACGCTCGTTCGATCGCATTAAGACACTTGGAGACCGGGTTTAGCTCGGCAAGACACTTGGAAACCAGGAAAAAACGCTCGTTCGATCGCATTAAGACACTTGGAGACCGGGTTTAGCTCGGCAAGACACTTGGAAACCAGGAAAAAACGCTCGTTCGATCGCATTAAGACACTTGGGAGACCGGGATTGGCGTCAGATTCCCCTAACCCTAACCCTAACCCTAACCCTAACCCTAACCCTAACCCTAACCTTGACCCCTGACCCCTTGACCCCTGACCCCTGACCTCTTACCCCTTCACCCCTCACCCCTAACCCCTGACCCCTAACCCCATTTACCTTTAACCCCAACCCCCCCCCCCCCCCTTGGTTTTTATTGCGGTTTTGGCGTTTTCAGACCATTTTGGCAATTTTTGGTTTTTTGACGTTTTTAAGACACTTCTCTAACCCCCCCCCCCCCCAGGGGTCATTAAGACACTAGGAGACCGGGAAAACGTTCTTTCGGCCGCATTAAGACACTTGGGAGACCGGGATTAGCTCGGCAAGACACTTGGAAAACAAGAAAAAACGTTCGTTCGGTCGCATTAAGACACTTGGAGACCGGGATTAGCGTCAGAAAAACACTAGTTTTAGGGGAAAAAAACGCAAATTCCTGGGATTAGGTTTAGGCAAGGGTTAGGTTTAGGCTGCAATCCCCAAGGGTTAGGGTAAGAGTAGGGAACAGGAGAGGGATAGCACGTTCGATCGCATTAAGACACTTGGAGACCGGGTTTAGCTCGGCAAGACACTTGGAAACCAGGAAAAAACGCTCGTTCGATCGCATTAAGACACTTGGAGACCGGGTTTAGCTCGGCAAGACACTTGGAAACCAGGAAAAAACGCTCGTTCGATCGCATTAAGACACTTGGGAGACCGGGATTGGCGTCAGATTCCCCTAACCCTAACCCTAACCCTAACCCTAACCCTAACCCTAACCTTGACCCCTGACCCCTGACCCCTTGACCCCTGACCCCTGACCTCTTACCCCTTCACCCCTCACCCCTAACCCCTAACCCCTGACCCCTAATCCCATTTACCTTTAACCCCAAACCCCCCCCCCCCCCCCCTTGGTTTTTATTGCGGTTTTGGCGTTTTCAGACCATTTTGGCAATTTTTGGTTTTTTGACGTTTTTAAGACACTTCTCTAACCCCCCCCCCCCCCCAGGGGTCATTAAGACACTAGGAGACCGGGAAAACGTTCTTTCGGCCGCATTAAGACACTTGGGAGACCGGGATTAGCTCGGCAAGACACTTGGAAAACAAGAAAAAACGTTCGTTCGGTCGCATTAAGACACTTGGAGACCGGGATTAGCGTCAGAAAAACACTAGTTTTAGGGGAAAAAAACGCAAATTCCTGGGATTAGGTTTAGGCAAGGGTTAGGTTTAGGCTGCAATCCCCAAGGGTTAGGGTAAGAGTAGGGAACAGGAGAGGGATAGCACGTTCGATCGCATTAAGACACTTGGAGACCGTGTTTAGCTCGGCAAGACACTTGGAAACCAGGAAAAAACGCTCGTTCGATCGCATTAAGACACTTGGAGACCGGGTTTAGCTCGGCAAGACACTTGGAAACCAGGAAAAAACTCTCGTTCGATCGCATTAAGACACTTGGAGACCGGGTTTAGCTCGGCAAGACACTTGGAAACCAGGAAAAAACGCTCGTTCGATCGCATTAAGACACTTGGAGACCGGGTTTAGCTCGGCAAGACACTTGAAAACCAGGAAAAAACGCTCGTTCGATCGCATTAAGACACTTGGAGACCGGGTTTAGCTCGGCAAGACACTTGGAAACCAGGAAAAAACGCTCGTTCGATCGCATTAAGACACTTGGGAGACCGGGATTGGCGTCAGATTCCCCTAACCCTAACCCTAACCCTAACCCTAACCCTGACCCCTAACCCCTAACCCCTGACCCCTAACCCCATTTACCCTTAACCCCAACCCCCCCCCCCCCCCCCCCCTTGGTTTTTATTGCGGTTTTGGCGTTTTCAGGCCATTTTGGCAATTTTTGGTTTTTTGACGTTTTTAAGACACTTCTCTAACCCCCCCCCCCCCCCCCCCAGGGGTCATTAAGACACTAGGAGACCGGGAAAACGTTCTTTCGGCCGCATTAAGACACTTGGGAGACCGGGATTAGCTCGGCAAGACACTTGGAAAACAAGAAAAAACGTTCGTTCGGTCGCATTAAGACACTTGGAGACCGGGATTAGCGTCAGAAAAACACTAGTTTTAGGGGAAAAAAACGCAAATTCCTGGGATTAGGTTTAGGCAAGGGTTAGGTTTAGGCTGCAATCCCCAAGGGTTAGGGTAAGAGTAGGGAACAGGAGAGGGATAGCACGTTCGATCGCATTAAGACACTTGGAGACCGGGTTTAGCTCGGCAAGACACTTGGAAACCAGGAAAAAACGCTCGTTCGATCACATTAAGACACTTGGAGACCGGGTTTAGCTCGGCAAGACACTTGGAAACCAGGAAAAAACGCTCGTTCGATCGCATTAAGACACTTGGAGACCGGGTTTAGCTCGGCAAGACACTTGGAAACCAGGAAAAAACGCTCGTTCGATCGCATTAAGACACTTGGAGACCGGGTTTAGCTCGGCAAGACACTTGGAAACCAGGAAAAAACGCTCGTTCGATCGCATTAAGACACTTGGAGACCGGGTTTAGCTCGGCAAGACACTTGGAAACCAGGAAAAAACGCTCGTTCGATCGCATTAAGACACTTGGGAGACCGGGATTGGCGTCAGATTCCCCTAACCCTAACCCTAACCCTAACCCTAACCCTAACCCTAACCTTGACCCCTGACCCCTGACCCCTTGACCCCTGACCCCTGACCTCTTACCCCTTCACCCCTCACCCCTAACCCCTAACCCCTGACCCCTAACCCCATTTACCTTTAACCCCAACCCCCCCCCCCCCCCCCCCTTGGTTTTTATTGCGGTTTTGGCGTTTTCAGACCATTTTGGCAATTTTTGGTTTTTTGACGTTTTTAAGACACTTCTCTAACCCCCCCCCCCCCCAGGGGTCATTAAGACACTAGGAGACCGGGAAAACGTTCTTTCGGCCGCATTAAGACACTTGGGAGACCGGGATTAGCTCGGCAAGACACTTGGAAAACAAGAAAAAACGTTCGTTCGGTCGCATTAAGACACTTGGAGACCGGGATTAGCGTCAGAAAAACACTAGTTTTAGGGGAAAAAAACGCAAATTCCTGGGATTAGGTTTAGGCAAGGGTTAGGTTTAGGCTGCAATCCCCAAGGGTTAGGGTAAGAGTAGGGAACAGGAGAGGGATAGCACGTTCGATCGCATTAAGACACTTGGAGACCGGGTTTAGCTCGGCAAGACACTTGGAAACCAGGAAAAAACGCTCGTTCGATCGCATTAAGACACTTGGAGACCGGGTTTAGCTCGGCAAGACACTTGGAAACCAGGAAAAAACGCTCGTTCGATCGCATTAAGACACTTGGAGACCGGGTTTAGCTCGGCAAGACACTTGGAAACCAGGAAAAAACGCTCGTTCGATCGCATTAAGACACTTGGGAGACCGGGATTGGCGTCAGATTCCCCTAACCCTAACCCTAACCCTAACCCTAACCCTAACCCTAACCTTGACCCCTGACCCCTGACCCCTTGACCCCTGACCCCTGACCTCTTACCCCTTCACCCCTCACCCCTAACCCCTAACCCCTGACCCCTAACCCCATTTACCTTTAACCCCAACACCCCCCCCCCCCCCCCCCCCTTGGTTTTTATTGCGGTTTTGGCGTTTTCAGACCATTTTGGCAATTTTTGGTTTTTTGACGTTTTTAAGACACTTCTCTAACCCCCCCCCCCCCAGGGGTCATTAAGACACTAGGAGACCGGGAAAACGTTCTTTCGGCCGCATTAAGACACTTGGGAGACCGGGATTAGCTCGGCAAGACACTTGGAAACCAGGAAAAAACGCTCGTTCGATCGCATTAAGACACTTGGAGACCGGGTTTAGCTCGGCAAGACACTTGGAAACCAGGAAAAAACGCTCGTTCGATCGCATTAAGACATTTGGGAGACCGGGATTGGCGTCAGATTCCCCTAACCCTAACCCTAACCCTAACCCTAACCCTAACCTTGACCCCTGACCCCTGACCCCTTGACCCCTGACCCCTGACCTCTTACCCCTTCACCCCTCACCCCTAACCCCTAACCCCTGACCCCTAACCCCATTTACCTTTAACCCCAAACCCCCCCCCCCCCCTTGGTTTTTATTGCGGTTTTGGCGTTTTCAGACCATTTTGGCAATTTTTGGTTTTTTGACGTTTTTAAGACACTTCTCTAACCCCCCCCCCCCCCCAGGGGTCATTAAGACACTAGGAGACCGGGAAAACGTTCTTTCGGCCGCATTAAGACACTTGGGAGACCGGGATTAGCTCGGCAAGACACTTGGAAAACAAGAAAAAACGTTCGTTCGGTCGCATTAAGACACTTGGAGACCGGGATTAGCGTCAGAAAAACACTAGTTTTAGGGGAAAAAAACGCAAATTCCTGGGATTAGGTTTAGGCAAGGGTTAGGTTTAGGCTGCAATCCCCAAGGGTTAGGGTAAGAGTAGGGAACAGGAGAGGGATAGCACGTTCGATCGCATTAAGACACTTGGAGACCGGGTTTAGCTCGGCAAGACACTTGGAAACCAGGAAAAAACGCTCGTTCGATCGCATTAAGACACTTGGAGACCGGGTTTAGCTCGGCAAGACACTTGGAAACCAGGAAAAAACGCTCGTTCGATCGCATTAAGACACTTGGAGACCGGGTTTAGCTCGGCAAGACACTTGGAAACCAGAAAAAAACGCTCGTTCGATCGCATTAAGACACTTGGAGACCGGGTTTAGCTCGGCAAGACACTTGGAAACCAGGAAAAAACGCTCGTTCGATCGCATTAAGACACTTGGGAGACCGGGATTGGCGTCAGATTCCCCTAACCCTAACCCTAACCCTAACCCTAACCCTAACCCTAACCCTAACCTTGACCCCTGACCCCTGACCCCTTGACCCCTGACCCCTGACCTCTTACCCCTTCACCCCTCACCCCTAACCCCTGACCCCTAACCCCATTTACCTTTAACCCCAACCCCCCCCCCCCCCTTGGTTTTTATTGCGGTTTTGGCGTTTTCAGACCATTTTGGCAATTTTTGGTTTTTTGACGTTTTTAAGACACTTCTCTAACCCCCCCCCCCCCCCAGGGGTCATTAAGACACTAGGAGACCGGGAAAACGTTCTTTCGGCCGCATTAAGACACTTGGGAGACCGGGATTAGCTCGGCAAGACACTTGGAAACCAGGAAAAAACGCTCGTTCGATCGCATTAAGACACTTGGAGACCGGGTTTAGCTCGGCAAGACACTTGGAAACCAGGAAAAAACGCTCGTTCGATCGCATTAAGACACTTGGGAGACCGGGATTGGCGTCAGATTCCCCTAACCCTAACCCTAACCCTAACCCTAACCCTAACCCTAACCTTGACCCCTGACCCCTGACCCCTTGACCCCTGACCCCTGACCTCTTACCCCTTCACCCCTCACCCCTAACCCCTAACCCCTGACCCCTAACCCCATTTACCTTTAACCCCAAACCCCCCCCCTTGGTTTTTATTGCGGTTTTGGCGTTTTCAGACCATTTTGGCAATTTTTGGTTTTTTGACGTTTTTAAGACACTTCTCTAACCCCCCCCCCCCCAGGGGTCATTAAGACACTAGGAGACCGGGAAAACGTTCTTTCGGCCGCATTAAGACACTTGGGAGACCGGGATTAGCTCGGCAAGACACTTGGAAAACAAGAAAAAACGTTCGTTCGGTCGCATTAAGACACTTGGAGACCGGGATTAGCGTCAGAAAAACACTAGTTTTAGGGGAAAAAAACGCAAATTCCTGGGATTAGGTTTAGGCAAGGGTTAGGTTTAGGCTGCAATCCCCAAGGGTTAGGGTAAGAGTAGGGAACAGGAGAGGGATAGCACGTTCGATCGCATTAAGACACTTGGAGACCGGGTTTAGCTCGGCAAGACACTTGGAAACCAGGAAAAAACGCTCGTTCGATCGCATTAAGACACTTGGAGACCGGGTTTAGCTCGGCAATACACTTGGAAACCAGGAAAAAACGCTCGTTCGATCGCATTAAGACACTTGGAGACCGGGTTTAGCTCGGCAAGACACTTGGAAACCAGGAAAAAACGCTCGTTCGATCGCATTAAGACACTTGGAGACCGGGTTTAGCTCGGCAAGACACTTGGAAACCAGGAAAAAACGCTCGTTCGATCGCATTAAGACACTTGGGAGACCGGGATTGGCGTCAGATTCCCCTAACCCTAACCCTAACCCTAACCCTAACCCTAACCCTAACCTTGACCCCTGACCCCTGACCCCTTGACCCCTGACCCCTGACCTCTTACCCCTTCACCCCTCACCCCTAACCCCTAACCCCTGACCCCTAACCCCATTTACCTTTAACCCCAACCCCCCCCCCCCCCCCCCCCCCCCCCCCTTGGTTTTTATTGCGGTTTTGGCGTTTTCAGACCATTTTGTCAATTTTTGGTTTTTTGACGTTTTTAAGACACTTCTCTAACCCCCCCCCCCAGGGGTCATTAAGACACTAGGAGACCGGGAAAACGTTCTTTCGGCCGCATTAAGACACTTGGGAGACCGGGATTAGCTCGGCAAGACACTTGGAAAACAAGGAAAAATGTTCGTTCGGTCGCATTAAGACACTTGGAGACCGGGATTAGCGTCAGAAAAACACTAGTTTTAGGGGAAAAAAACGCAAATTCCTGGGATTAGGTTTAGGCAAGGGTTAGGTTTAGGCTGCAATCCCCAAGGGTTAGGGTAAGAGTAGGGAACAGGAGAGGGATAGCACGTTCGATCGCATTAAGACACTTGGAGACCGGGTTTAGCTCGGCAAGACACTTGGAAAACGGGAAAAAACGTTCGTTCGGTCGCATTAAGACACTTGGAGACCGGGATTAGCGTCAGAAAAACACTAGTTTTAGGGGAAAAAAACGCAAATTCCTGGGATTAGGTTTAGGCAAGGGTTAGGTTTAGGCTGCAATCCCCAAGGGTTAGGGTAAGAGTAGGGAACAGGAGAGGGATAGCACGTTCGATCGCATTAAGACACTTGGAGACCGGGTTTAGCTCGGCAAGACACTTGGAAAACAGGAAAAAACGCTCGTTCGATCGCATTAAGACACTTGGAGACCGGGTTTAGCTCGGCAAGACACTTGGAAAACAGGAAAAAACGCTCGTTCGATCGCATTAAGACACTTGGAGACCGGGTTTAGCTCGGCAAGACACTTGGAAAACAGGAAAAAACGCTCGTTCGATCGCATTAAGACACTTGGAGACCGGGTTTAGCTCGGCAAGACACTTGGAAAACAGGAAAAAACGCTCGTTCGATCGCATTAAGACACTTGGGAGACCGGGATTGGCGTCAGATTCCCCTAACCCTAACCCTAACCCTAACCCTAACCCTAACCCTAACCCTAACCTTGACCCCCTGACCCCTGACCCCTTGACCCCTGACCCCTGACCTCTTACCCCTTCACCCCTGACCCCTAACCCCTAACCCCTGACCCCTAACCCCATTTACCTTTAACCCCAACCCCCCCCCCCCCCCCCCCCTTGGTTTTTATTGCGGTTTTGGCGTTTTCAGACCATTTTGGCAATTTTTGGTTTTTTGACGTTTTTAAGACACTTCTCTAACCCCCCCCCCCCCCCCAGGGGTCATTAAGACACTAGGAGACCGGGAAAACGTTCTTTCGGCCGCATTAAGACACTTGGGAGACCGTGATTAGCTCGGCAAGACACTTGGAAAACAAGAAAAAACGTTCGTTCGGTCGCATTAAGACACTTGGAGACCGGGATTAGCGTCAGAAAAACACTAGTTTTAGGGGAAAACAACGCAAATTCCTGGGATTAGGTTTAGGCAAGGGTTAGGTTTAGGCTGCAATCCCCAAGGGTTAGGGTAAGAGTAGGGAACAGGAGAGGGATAGCACGTTCGATCGCATTAAGACACTTGGAGACCGGGTTTAGCTCGGCAAGACACTTGGAAACCAGGAAAAAACGCTCGTTCGATCGCATTAAGACACTTGGAGACCGGGTTTAGCTCGGCAAGACACTTGGAAACCAGGAAAAAACGCTCGTTCGATCGCATTAAGACACTTGGAGACCGGGTTTAGCTCGGCAAGACACTTGGAAACCAGGAAAAAACGCTCGTTCGATCGCATTAAGACACTTGGAGACCGGGTTTAGCTCGGCAAGACACTTGGAAACCAGGAAAAAACGCTCGTTCGATCGCATTAAGACACTTGGAGACCGGGTTTAGCTCGGCAAGACACTTGGAAACCAGGAAAAAACGCTCGTTCGATCGCATTAAGACACTTGGGAGACCGGGATTGGCGTCAGATTCCCCTAACCCTAACCCTAACCCTAACCCTAACCCCTGACCCCTAACCCCATTTACCTTTAACCCCAACCCCCCCCCCCCCCCCCCCCTTGGTTTTTATTGCGGTTTTGGCGTTTTCAGACCATTTTGGCAATTTTTGGTTTTTTGACGTTTTTAAGACACTTCTCTAACCCCCCCCCCCCCAGGGGTCATTAAGACACTAGGAGACCGGGAAAACGTTCTTTCGGCCGCATTAAGACACTTGGGAGACCGGGATTAGCTCGGCAAGACACTTGGAAACCAGGAAAAAACGCTCGTTCGATCGCATTAAGACACTTGGAGACCGGGTTTAGCTCGGCAAGACACTTGGAAACCAGGAAAAAACGCTCGTTCGATCGCATTAAGACACTTGGGAGACCGGGATTGGCGTCAGATTCCCCTAACCCTAACCCTAACCCTAACCCTAACCCTAACCCTAACCCTAACCCTAACCTTGACCCCTGACCCCTGACCCCTTGACCCCTGACCTCTTACCCCTTCACCCCTCACCCCTAACCCCTAACCCCTGACCCCTAATCCCATTTACCTTTAACCCCAACCCCCCCCCCCCCCCCCCCCCTTGGTTTTTATTGCGGTTTTGGCGTTTTCAGACCATTTTGGCAATTTTTGGTTTTTTGACGTTTTTAAGACACTTCTCTAACCCCCCCCCCCCCAGGGGTCATTAAGACACTAGGAGACCGGGAAAACGTTCTTTCGGCCGCATTAAGACACTTGGGAGACCGGGATTAGCTCGGCAAGACACTTGGAAAACAAGAAAAAACGTTCGTTCGGTCGCATTAAGACACTTGGAGACCGGGATTAGCGTCAGAAAAACACTAGTTTTAGGGGAAAAAAACGCAAATTCCTGGGATTAGGTTTAGGCAAGGGTTAGGTTTAGGCTGCAATCCCCAAGGGTTAGGGTAAGAGTAGGGAACAGGAGAGGGATAGCACGTTCGATCGCATTAAGACACTTGGAGACCGGGTTTAGCTCGGCAAGACACTTGGAAACCAGGAAAAAACGCTCGTTCGATCGCATTAAGACACTTGGAGACCGGGTTTAGCTCGGCAAGACACTTGGAAACCAGGAAAAAACTCTCGTTCGATCGCATTAAGACACTTGGAGACCGGGTTTAGCTCGGCAAGACACTTGGAAACCAGGAAAAAACGCTCGTTCGATCGCATTAAGACACTTGGAGACCGGGTTTAGCTCGGCAAGACACTTGAAAACCAGGAAAAAACGCTCGTTCGATCGCATTAAGACACTTGGAGACCGGGTTTAGCTCGGCAAGACACTTGGAAACCAGGAAAAAACGCTCGTTCGATCGCATTAAGACACTTGGGAGACCGGGATTGGCGTCAGATTCCCCTAACCCTAACCCTAACCCTAACCCTAACCCTGACCCCTAACCCCTAACCCCTGACCCCTAACCCCATTTACCCTTAACCCCAACCCCCCCCCCCCCCCCTTGGTTTTTATTGCGGTTTTGGCGTTTTCAGGCCATTTTGGCAATTTTTGGTTTTTTGACGTTTTTAAGACACTTCTCTAACCCCCCCCCCCCCCAGGGGTCATTAAGACACTAGGAGACCGGGAAAACGTTCTTTCGGCCGCATTAAGACACTTGGGAGACCGGGATTAGCTCGGCAAGACACTTGGAAAACAAGAAAAAACGTTCGTTCGGTCGCATTAAGACACTTGGAGACCGGGATTAGCGTCAGAAAAACAC
Source organism: Ranitomeya variabilis (assembly GCF_051348905.1). Lineage (NCBI taxonomy): Eukaryota > Metazoa > Chordata > Amphibia > Anura > Dendrobatidae > Ranitomeya > Ranitomeya variabilis. The sequence goes on along the minus strand of NW_027507949.1, from coordinate 157,910 downwards.
TAGTTTTAGGGGAAAAAAACGCAAATTCCTGGGATTAGGTTTAGGCAAGGGTTAGGTTTAGGCTGCAATCCCCAAGGGTTAGGGTAAGAGTAGGGAACAGGAGAGGGATAGCACGTTCGATCGCATTAAGACACTTGGAGACCGGGTTTAGCTCGGCAAGACACTTGGAAACCAGGAAAAAACGCTCGTTCGATCGCATTAAGACACTTGGAGACCGGGTTTAGCTCGGCAAGACACTTGGAAACCAGGAAAAAACGCTCGTTCGATCGCATTAAGACACTTGGAGACCGGGTTTAGCTCGGCAAGACACTTGGAAACCAGGAAAAAACGCTCGTTCGATCGCATTAAGACACTTGGAGACCGGGTTTAGCTCGGCAAGACACCTGGAAACCAGGAAAAAACGCTCGTTCGATCGCATTAAGACACTTGGAGACCGGGTTTAGCTCGGCAAGACACTTGGAAACCAGGAAAAAACGCTCGTTCGATCGCATTAAGACACTTGGGAGACCGGGATTGGCGTCAGATTCCCCTAACCCTAACCCTAACCCTAACCCTAACCTTGACCCCTGACCCCTTGACCCCTGACCCCTGACCTCTTACCCCTTCACCCCTCACCCCTAACCCCTAACCCCTGACCCCTAACCCCATTTACCTTTAACCCCAACCCCCCCCCCTTGGTTTTTATTGCGGTTTTGGCGTTTTCAGACCATTTTGGCAATTTTTGGTTTTTTGACGTTTTTAAGACACTTCTCTAACCCCCCCCCCCCAGGGGTCATTAAGACACTAGGAGACCGGGAAAACGTTCTTTCGGCCGCATTAAGACACTTGGGAGACCGGGATTAGCTCGGCAAGACACTTGGAAAACAAGAAAAAACGTTCGTTCGGTCGCATTAAGACACTTGGAGACCGGGATTAGCGTCAGAAAAACACTAGTTTTAGGGGAAAAAAACGCAAATTCCTGGGATTAGGTTTAGGCAAGGGTTAGGTTTAGGCTGCAATCCCCAAGGGTTAGGGTAAGAGTAGGGAACAGGAGAGGGATAGCACGTTCGATCGCATTAAGACACTTGGAGACCGGGTTTAGCTCGGCAAGACACTTGGAAACCAGGAAAAAACGCTCGTTCGATCGCATTAAGACACTTGGGAGACCGGGATTAGCTCGGCAAGACACTTGGAAACCAGGAAAAAACGCTCGTTCGATCGCATTAAGACACTTGGAGACCGGGTTTAGCTCGGCAAGACACTTGGAAACCAGGAAAAAACGCTCGTTCGATCGCATTAAGACATTTGGGAGACCGGGATTGGCGTCAGATTCCCCTAACCCTAACCCTAACCCTAACCCTAACCCTAACCCTAACCTTGACCCCTGACCCCTGACCCCTTGACCCCTGACCCCTGACCTCTTACCCCTTCACCCCTCACCCCTAACCCCTAACCCCTGACCCCTAACCCCATTTACCTTTAACCCCCCCCCCCCTTGGTTTTTATTGCGGTTTTGGCGTTTTCAGACCATTTTGGCAATTTTTGGTTTTTTGACGTTTTTAAGACACTTCTCTAACCCCCCCCCCCCCCCCAGGGGTCATTAAGACACTAGGAGACCGGGAAAACGTTCTTTCGGCCGCATTAAGACACTTGGGAGACCGGGATTAGCTCGGCAAGACACTTGGAAAACAAGAAAAAACGTTCGTTCGGTCGCATTAAGACACTTGGAGACCGGGATTAGCGTCAGAAAAACACTAGTTTTAGGGGAAAAAAACGCAAATTCCTGGGATTAGGTTTAGGCAAGGGTTAGGTTTAGGCTGCAATCCCCAAGGGTTAGGGTAAGAGTAGGGAACAGGAGAGGGATAGCACGTTCGATCGCATTAAGACACTTGGAGACCGGGTTTAGCTCGGCAAGACACTTGGAAACCAGGAAAAAACGCTCGTTCGATCGCATTAAGACACTTGGAGACCGGGTTTAGCTCGGCAAGACACTTGGAAACCAGGAAAAAACGCTCGTTCGATCGCATTAAGACACTTGGAGACCGGGTTTAGCTCGGCAAGACACTTGGAAACCAGGAAAAAACGCTCGTTCGATCGCATTAAGACACTTGGAGACCGGGTTTAGCTCGGCAAGACACTTGGAAACCAGAAAAAAACGCTCGTTCGATCGCATTAAGACACTTGGAGACCGGGTTTAGCTCGGCAAGACACTTGGAAACCAGGAAAAAACGCTCGTTCGATCGCATTAAGACACTTGGGAGACCGGGATTGGCGTCAGATTCCCCTAACCCTAACCCTAACCCTAACCCTAACCCTAACCTTGACCCCTGACCCCTTGACCCCTGACCCCTGACCTCTTACCCCTTCACCCCTGACCCCTAACCCCTAACCCCTGACCCCTAACCCCATTTACCTTTAACCCCAACCCCCCCCCCCCCTTGGTTTTTATTGCGGTTTTGGCGTTTTCAGACCATTTTGGCAATTTTTGGTTTTTTGACGTTTTTAAGACACTTCTCTAACCCCCCCCCCCCCCCCCCAGGGGTCATTAAGACACTAGGAGACCGGGAAAACGTTCTTTCGGCCGCATTAAGACACTTGGGAGACCGGGATTAGCTCGGCAAGACACTTGGAAAACAAGAAAAAACGTTCGTTCGGTCGCATTAAGACACTTGGAGACCGGGATTAGCGTCAGAAAAACACTAGTTTTAGGGGAAAAAAACGCAAATTCCTGGGATTAGGTTTAGGCAAGGGTTAGGTTTAGGCTGCAATCCCCAAGGGTTAGGGTAAGAGTAGGGAACAGGAGAGGGATAGCACGTTCGATCGCATTAAGACACTTGGAGACCGGGTTTAGCTCGGCAAGACACTTGGAAACCAGGAAAAAACGCTCGTTCGATCGCATTAAGACACTTGGAGACCGGGTTTAGCTCGGCAAGACACTTGGAAACCAGGAAAAAACGCTCGTTCGATCGCATTAAGACACTTGGAGACCGGGTTTAGCTCGGCAAGACACTTGGAAACCAGGAAAAAACGCTCGTTTGATCGCATTAAGACACTTGGAGACCGGGTTTAGCTCGGCAAGACACTTGGAAACCAGGAAAAAACGCTCGTTCGATCGCATTAAGACACTTGGAGACCGGGTTTAGCTCGGCAAGACACTTGGAAACCAGGAAAAAACGCTCGTTCGATCGCATTAAGACACTTGGGAGACCGGGATTGGCGTCAGATTCCCCTAACCCTAACCCTAACCCTAACCCTAACCCTAACCCTAACCTTGACCCCTGACCCCTGACCCCTTGACCCCTGACCCCTGACCTCTTACCCCTTCACCCCTGACCCCTAACCCCTAACCCCTGACCCCTAACCCCATTTACCTTTAACCCCAACCCCCCCTTGGTTTTTATTGCGGTTTTGGCGTTTTCAGACCATTTTGGCAATTTTTGGTTTTTTGACGTTTTTAAGACACTTCTCTAACCCCCCCCCCCCCCCCCAGGGGTCATTAAGACACTAGGAGACCGGGAAAACGTTCTTTCGGCCGCATTAAGACACTTGGGAGACCGGGATTAGCGTCAGAAAAACACTAGTTTTAGGGGAAAAAAACGCAAATTCCTGGGATTAGGTTTAGGCAAGGGTTAGGTTTAGGCTGCAATCCCCAAGGGTTAGGGTAAGAGTAGGGAACAGGAGAGGGATAGCACGTTCGATCGCATTAAGACACTTGGAGACCGGGTTTAGCTCGGCAAGACACTTGGAAACCAGGAAAAAACGCTCGTTCGATCGCATTAAGACACTTGGGAGACCGGGTTTAGCTCGGCAAGGCACTTGGAAACCAGGAAAAAACGCTCGTTCGATCGCATTAAGACACTTGGGAGACCGGGATTGGCGTCAGATTCCCCTAACCCTAACCCTAACCCTAACCCTAACCCTGACCCCTAACCCCTAACCCCTGACCCCTAACCCCATTTACCCTTAACCCCAACCCCCCCCCCCCCCCCCTTGGTTTTTATTGCGGTTTTGGCGTTTTCAGGCCATTTTGGCAATTTTTGGTTTTTTGACGTTTTTAAGACACTTCTCTAACCCCCCCCCCCCCCCCCAGGGGTCATTAAGACACTAGGAGACCGGGAAAACGTTCTTTCGGCCGCATTAAGACACTTGGGAGACCGGGATTAGCTCGGCAAGACACTTGGAAAACAAGAAAAAACGTTCGTTCGGTCGCATTAAGACACTTGGAGACCGGGATTAGCGTCAGAAAAACACTAGTTTTAGGGGAAAAAAACGCAAATTCCTGGGATTAGGTTTAGGCAAGGGTTAGGTTTAGGCTGCAATCCCCAAGGGTTAGGGTAAGAGTAGGGAACAGGAGAGGGATAGCACGTTCGATCGCATTAAGACACTTGGAGACCGGGTTTAGCTCGGCAAGACACTTGGAAACCAGGAAAAAACGCTCGTTCGATCGCATTAAGACACTTGGAGACCGGGTTTAGCTCGGCAAGACACTTGGAAACCAGGAAAAAACGCTCGTTCGATCGCATTAAGACACTTGGAGACCGGGTTTAGCTCGGCAAGACACTTGGAAACCAGGAAAAAACGCTCGTTCGATCGCATTAAGACACTTGGAGACCGGGTTTAGCTCGGCAAGACACTTGGAAACCAGGAAAAAACGCTCGTTCGATCGCATTAAGACACTTGGAGACCGGGTTTAGCTCGGCAAGACACTTGGAAACCAGGAAAAAACGCTCGTTCGATCGCATTAAGACACTTGGGAGACCGGGATTGGCGTCAGATTCCCCTAACCCTAACCCTAACCCTAACCCTAACCCTAACCCTAACCTTGACCCCTGACCCCTGACCCCTTGACCCCTGACCCCTGACCTCTTACCCCTTCACCCCTCACCCCTAACCCCTAACCCCTGACCCCTAACCCCATTTACCCTTAACCCCAACCCCCCCCCCCCCCCCCCCCCCCTTGGTTTTTATTGCGGTTTTGGCGTTTTCAGGCCATTTTGGCAATTTTTGGTTTTTTGACGTTTTTAAGACACTTCTCTAACCCCCCCCCCCCCCAGGGGTCATTAAGACACTAGGAGACCGGGAAAACGTTCTTTCGGCCGCATTAAGACACTTGGGAGACCGGGATTAGCTCGGCAAGACACTTGGAAAACAAGAAAAAACGTTCGTTCGGTCGCATTAAGACACTTGGAGACCGGGATTAGCGTCAGAAAAACACTAGTTTTAGGGGAAAAAAACGCAAATTCCTGGGATTAGGTTTAGGCAAGGGTTAGGTTTAGGCTGCAATCCCCAAGGGTTAGGGTAAGAGTAGGGAACAGGAGAGGGATAGCACGTTCGATCGCATTAAGACACTTGGAGACCGGGTTTAGCTCGGCAAGACACTTGGAAACCAGGAAAAAACGCTCGTTCGATCGCATTAAGACACTTGGAGACCGGGTTTAGCTCGGCAAGACACTTGGAAACCAGGAAAAAACGCTCGTTCGATCGCATTAAGACACTTGGAGACCGGGTTTAGCTCGGCAAGACACTTGGAAACCAGGAAAAAACGCTCGTTTGATCGCATTAAGACACTTGGAGACCGGGTTTAGCTCGGCAAGACACTTGGAAACCAGGAAAAAACGCTCGTTCGATCGCATTAAGACACTTGGAGACCGGGTTTAGCTCGGCAAGACACTTGGAAACCAGGAAAAAACGCTCGTTCGATCGCATTAAGACACTTGGGAGACCGGGATTGGCGTCAGATTCCCCTAACCCTAACCCTAACCCTAACCCTAACCCTAACCCTAACCTTGACCCCTGACCCCTGACCCCTTGACCCCTGACCCCTGACCTCTTACCCCTTCACCCCTGACCCCTAACCCCTAACCCCTGACCCCTAACCCCATTTACCTTTAACCCCAACCCCCCCTTGGTTTTTATTGCGGTTTTGGCGTTTTCAGACCATTTTGGCAATTTTTGGTTTTTTGACGTTTTTAAGACACTTCTCTAACCCCCCCCCCCCCCCAGGGGTCATTAAGACACTAGGAGACCGGGAAAACGTTCTTTCGGCCGCATTAAGACACTTGGGAGACCGGGATTAGCGTCAGAAAAACACTAGTTTTAGGGGAAAAAAACGCAAATTCCTGGGATTAGGTTTAGGCAAGGGTTAGGTTTAGGCTGCAATCCCCAAGGGTTAGGGTAAGAGTAGGGAACAGGAGAGGGATAGCACGTTCGATCGCATTAAGACACTTGGAGACCGGGTTTAGCTCGGCAAGACACTTGGAAACCAGGAAAAAACGCTCGTTCGATCGCATTAAGACACTTGGGAGACCGGGTTTAGCTCGGCAAGGCACTTGGAAACCAGGAAAAAACGCTCGTTCGATCGCATTAAGACACTTGGGAGACCGGGATTGGCGTCAGATTCCCCTAACCCTAACCCTAACCCTAACCCTAACCCTGACCCCTAACCCCTAACCCCTGACCCCTAACCCCATTTACCCTTAACCCCAACCCCCCCCCCCCCCCCCCTTGGTTTTTATTGCGGTTTTGGCGTTTTCAGACCATTTTGGCAATTTTTGGTTTTTTGACGTTTTTAAGACACTTCTCTAACCCCCCCCCCCCCCAGGGGTCATTAAGACACTAGGAGACCGGGAAAACGTTCTTTCGGCCGCATTAAGACACTTGGGAGACCGGGATTAGCTCGGCAAGACACTTGGAAACCAGGAAAAAACGCTCGTTCGATCGCATTAAGACACTTGGAGACCGGGTTTAGCTCGGCAAGACACTTGGAAACCAGGAAAAAACGCTCGTTCGATCGCATTAAGACATTTGGGAGACCGGGATTGGCGTCAGATTCCCCTAACCCTAACCCTAACCCTAACCCTAACCCTAACCCCTGACCCCTGACCCCTTGACCCCTGACCCCTGACCTCTTACCCCTTCACCCCTCACCCCTAACCCCTAACCCCTGACCCCTAACCCCATTTACCTTTAACCCCAAAACCCCCCCCCCCCCTCCCCCCCCCTTGGTTTTTATTGCGGTTTTGGCGTTTTCAGACCATTTTGGCAATTTTTGGTTTTTTGACGTTTTTAAGACACTTCTCTAACCCCCCCCCCCCCCCAGGGGTCATTAAGACACTAGGAGACCGGGAAAACGTTCTTTCGGCCGCATTAAGACACTTGGGAGACCGGGATTAGCTCGGCAAGACACTTGGAAAACAAGAAAAAACGTTCGTTCGGTCGCATTAAGACACTTGGAGACCGGGATTAGCGTCAGAAAAACACTAGTTTTAGGGGAAAAAAACGCAAATTCCTGGGATTAGGTTTAGGCAAGGGTTAGGTTTAGGCTGCAATCCCCAAGGGTTAGGGTAAGAGTAGGGAACAGGAGAGGGATAGCACGTTCGATCGCATTAAGACACTTGGAGACCGGGTTTAGCTCGGCAAGACACTTGGAAACCAGGAAAAAACGCTCGTTCGATCGCATTAAGACACTTGGAGACCGGGTTTAGCTCGGCAAGACACTTGGAAACCAGGAAAAAACGCTCGTTCGATCGCATTAAGACACTTGGGAGACCGGGATTGGCGTCAGATTCCCCTAACCCTAACCCTAACCCTAACCCTAACCCTAACCCTAACCTTGACCCCTGACCCCTGACCCCTTGACCCCTGACCCCTGACCTCTTACCCCTTCACCCCTCACCCCTAACCCCTAACCCCTGACCCCTAATCCCATTTACCTTTAACCCCAAACCCCCCCCCCCCCCCCCTTGGTTTTTATTGCGGTTTTGGCGTTTTCAGACCATTTTGGCAATTTTTGGTTTTTTGACGTTTTTAAGACACTTCTCTAACCCCCCCCCCCCCCCAGGGGTCATTAAGACACTAGGAGACCGGGAAAACGTTCTTTCGGCCGCATTAAGACACTTGGGAGACCGGGATTAGCTCGGCAAGACACTTGGAAAACAAGAAAAAACGTTCGTTCGGTCGCATTAAGACACTTGGAGACCGGGATTAGCGTCAGAAAAACACTAGTTTTAGGGGAAAAAAACGCAAATTCCTGGGATTAGGTTTAGGCAAGGGTTAGGTTTAGGCTGCAATCCCCAAGGGTTAGGGTAAGAGTAGGGAACAGGAGAGGGATAGCACGTTCGATCGCATTAAGACACTTGGAGACCGTGTTTAGCTCGGCAAGACACTTGGAAACCAGGAAAAAACGCTCGTTCGATCGCATTAAGACACTTGGAGACCGGGTTTAGCTCGGCAAGACACTTGGAAACCAGGAAAAAACTCTCGTTCGATCGCATTAAGACACTTGGAGACCGGGTTTAGCTCGGCAAGACACTTGGAAACCAGGAAAAAACGCTCGTTCGATCGCATTAAGACACTTGGGAGACCGGGATTGGCGTCAGATTCCCCTAACCCTAACCCTAACCCTAACCCTAACCCTAACCCTAACCCTAACCCTAACCCTAACCCTAACCCTAACCCTAACCTTGACCCCTGACCCCTGACCCCTTGACCCCTGACCCCTGACCTCTTACCCCTTCACCCCTCACCCCTAACCCCTAACCCCTGACCCCTAATCCCATTTACCTTTAACCCCAACCCCCCCCCCCCCCCCCTTGGTTTTTATTGCGGTTTTGGCGTTTTCAGACCATTTTGGCAATTTTTGGTTTTTTGACGTTTTTAAGACACTTCTCTAACCCCCCCCCCCCCCCCAGGGGTCATTAAGACACTAGGAGACCGGGAAAACGTTCTTTCGGCCGCATTAAGACACTTGGGAGACCGGGATTAGCTCGGCAAGACACTTGGAAAACAAGAAAAAACGTTCGTTCGGTCGCATTAAGACACTTGGAGACCGGGATTAGCGTCAGAAAAACACTAGTTTTAGGGGAAAAAAACGCAAATTCCTGGGATTAGGTTTAGGCAAGGGTTAGGTTTAGGCTGCAATCCCCAAGGGTTAGGGTAAGAGTAGGGAACAGGAGAGGGATAGCACGTTCGATCGCATTAAGACACTTGGAGACCGGGTTTAGCTCGGCAAGACACTTGGAAACCAGGAAAAAACGCTCGTTCGATCGCATTAAGACACTTGGAGACCGGGTTTAGCTCGGCAAGACACTTGGAAACCAGGAAAAAACTCTCGTTCGATCGCATTAAGACACTTGGAGACCGGGTTTAGCTCGGCAAGACACTTGGAAACCAGGAAAAAACGCTCGTTCGATCGCATTAAGACACTTGGAGACCGGGTTTAGCTCGGCAAGACACTTGAAAACCAGGAAAAAACGCTCGTTCGATCGCATTAAGACACTTGGAGACCGGGTTTAGCTCGGCAAGACACTTGGAAACCAGGAAAAAACGCTCGTTCGATCGCATTAAGACACTTGGGAGACCGGGATTGGCGTCAGATTCCCCTAACCCTAACCCTAACCCTAACCCTAACCCTGACCCCTAACCCCTAACCCCTGACCCCTAACCCCATTTACCCTTAACCCCAAACCCCCCCCCCCCCCCCCCCCCTTGGTTTTTATTGCGGTTTTGGCGTTTTCAGGACATTTTGGAAATTTTTGGTTTTTTGACGTTTTTAAGACACTTCTCTAACCCCCCCCCCCCAGGGGTCATTAAGACACTAGGAGACCGGGAAAACGTTCTTTCGGTCGCATTAAGACACTTGGGAGACCGGGATTAGCTCGGCAAGACACTTGGAAAACAAGAAAAAACGTTCGTTCGGTCGCATTAAGACACTTGGAGACCGGGATTAGCGTCAGAAAAACACTAGTTTTAGGGGAAAAAAACGCAAATTCCTGGGATTAGGTTTAGGCAAGGGTTAGGTTTAGGCTGCAATCCCCAAGGGTTAGGGTAAGAGTAGGGAACAGGAGAGGGATAGCACGTTCGATCGCATTAAGACACTTGGAGACCGGGTTTAGCTCGGCAAGACACTTGGAAACCAGGAAAAAACGCTCGTTCGATCGCATTAAGACACTTGGAGACCGGGTTTAGCTCGGCAAGACACTTGGAAACCAGGAAAAAACGCTCGTTCGATCGCATTAAGACACTTGGAGACCGGGTTTAGCTCGGCAAGACACTTGGAAACCAGGAAAAAACGCTCGTTCGATCGCATTAAGACACTTGGAGACCGGGTTTAGCTCGGCAAGACACTTGGAAACCAGGAAAAAACGCTCGTTCGATCGCATTAAGACACTTGGAGACCGGGTTTAGCTCGGCAAGACACTTGGAAACCAGGAAAAAACGCTCGTTCGATCGCATTAAGACACTTGGAGACCGGGTTTAGCTCGGCAAGACACTTGGAAACCAGGAAAAAACGCTCGTTCGATCGCATTAAGACACTTGGAGACCGGGTTTAGCTCGGCAAGACACTTGGAAACCAGGAAAAAACGCTCGTTCGATCGCATTAAGACACTTGGAGACCGGGTTTAGCTCGGCAAGACACTTGGAAACCAGGAAAAAACGCTCGTTCGATCGCATTAAGACACTTGGAGACCGGGTTTAGCTCGGCAAGACACTTGGAAACCAGGAAAAAACGCTCGTTCGATCGCATTAAGACACTTGGAGACCGGGTTTAGCTCGGCAAGACACTTGGAAACCAGGAAAAAACGCTCGTTCGATCGCATTAAGACACTTGGAGACCGGGTTTAGCTCGGCAAGACACTTGGAAACCAGGAAAAAACGCTCGTTCGATCGCATTAAGACACTTGGAGACCGGGATTAGCTCGGCAAGACACTTGGAAACCAGGAAAAAACGCTCGTTCGATCGCATTAAGACACTTGGAGACCGGGTTTAGCTCGGCAAGACACTTGGAAACCAGGAAAAAACGCTCGTTCGATCGCATTAAGACACTTGGAGACCGGGTTTAGCTCGGCAAGACACTTGGAAACCAGGAAAAAACGCTCGTTCGATCGCATTAAGACACTTGGGAGACCGGGATTGGCGTCAGATTCCCCTAACCCTAACCCTAACCCTAACCCTAACCCTAACCCTAACCTTGACCCCTGACCCCTGACCCCTTGACCCCTGACCCCTGACCTCTTACCCCTTCACCCCTCACCCCTAACCCCTAACCCCTGACCCCTAACCCCATTTACCTTTAACCCCAACCCCCCCCCCCCCCTTGGTTTTTATTGCGGTTTTGGCGTTTTCAGACCATTTTGGCAATTTTTGGTTTTTTGACGTTTTTAAGACACTTCTCTAACCCCCCCCCCCCCCCAGGGGTCATTAAGACACTAGGAGACCGGGAAAACGTTCTTTCGGCCGCATTAAGACACTTGGGAGACCGGGATTAGCTCGGCAAGACACTTGGAAAACAAGAAAAAACGTTCGTTCGGTCGCATTAAGACACTTGGAGACCGGGATTAGCGTCAGAAAAACACTAGTTTTAGGGGAAAAAAACGCAAATTCCTGGGATTAGGTTTAGGCAAGGGTTAGGTTTAGGCTGCAATCCCCAAGGGTTAGGGTAAGAGTAGGGAACAGGAGAGGGATAGCACGTTCGATCGCATTAAGACACTTGGAGACCGGGTTTAGCTCGGCAAGACACTTGGAAACCAGGAAAAAACGCTCGTTCGATCGCATTAAGACACTTGGAGACCGGGTTTAGCTCGGCAAGACACTTGGAAACCAGGAAAAAACGCTCGTTCGATCGCATTAAGACACTTGGGAGACCGGGATTGGCGTCAGATTCCCCTAACCCTAACCCTAACCCTAACCCTAACCCTAACCCTAACCCTAACCTTGACCCCTGACCCCTGACCCCTTGACCCCTGACCCCTGACCTCTTACCCCTTCACCCCTCACCCCTAACCCCTAACCCCTGACCCCTAACCCCATTTACCTTTAACCCCAACCCCCCCCCCCCCCTTGGTTTTTATTGCGGTTTTGGCGTTTTCAGACCATTTTGGCAATTTTTGGTTTTTTGACGTTTTTAAGACACTTCTCTAACCCCCCCCCCCCCCAGGGGTCATTAAGACACTAGGAGACCGGGAAAACGTTCTTTCGGCCGCATTAAGACACTTGGGAGACCGGGATTAGCTCGGCAAGACACTTGGAAAACAAGAAAAAACGTTCGTTCGGTCGCATTAAGACACTTGGAGACCGGGATTAGCGTCAGAAAAACACTAGTTTTAGGGGAAAAAAACGCAAATTCCTGGGATTAGGTTTAGGCAAGGGTTAGGTTTAGGCTGCAATCCCCAAGGGTTAGGGTAAGAGTAGGGAACAGGAGAGGGATAGCACGTTCGATCGCATTAAGACACTTGGAGACCGGGTTTAGCTCGGCAAGACACTTGGAAACCAGGAAAAAACGCTCGTTCGATCGCATTAAGACACTTGGAGACCGGGTTTAGCTCGGCAAGACACTTGGAAACCAGGAAAAAACGCTCGTTCGATCGCATTAAGACACTTGGGAGACCGGGATTGGCGTCAGATTCCCCTAACCCTAACCCTAACCCTAACCCTAACCCTAACCCTAACCCTAACCCTAACCCTAACCCTAACCCTAACCTTGACCCCTGACCCCTGACCCCTTGACCCCTGACCCCTTACCCCTTCACCCCTGACCCCTAACCCCTAACCCCTGACCCCTAACCCCATTTACCCTTAACCCCAAACCCCCCCCCCCCCCCCCCCCCCCTTGGTTTTTATTGCGGTTTTGGCGTTTTCAGGACATTTTGGAAATTTTTGGTTTTTTGCCGTTTTTAAGACACTTCTCTAACCCCCCCCCCCCAGGGGTCATTAAGACACTAGGAGACCGGGAAAACGTTCTTTCGGTCGCATTAAGACACTTGGGAGACCGGGATTAGCTCGGCAAGACACTTGGAAAACAAGAAAAAACGTTCGTTCGGTCGCATTAAGACACTTGGAGACCGGGATTAGCGTCAGAAAAACACTAGTTTTAGGGGAAAAAAACGCAAATTCCTGGGATTAGGTTTAGGCAAGGGTTAGGTTTAGGCTGCAATCCCCAAGGGTTAGGGTAAGAGTAGGGAACAGGAGAGGGATAGCACGTTCGATCGCATTAAGACACTTGGAGACCGGGTTTAGCTCGGCAAGACACTTGGAAACCAGGAAAAAACGCTCGTTCGATCGCATTAAGACACTTGGAGACCGGGTTTAGCTCGGCAAGACACTTGGAAACCAGGAAAAAACGCTCGTTCGATCGCATTAAGACACTTGGAGACCGGGTTTAGCTCGGCAAGACACTTGGAAACCAGGAAAAAACGCTCGTTCGATCGCATTAAGACACTTGGAGACCGGGTTTAGCTCGGCAAGACACTTGGAAAACAGGAAAAAACGCTCGTTCGATCGCATTAAGACACTTGGAGACCGGGTTTAGCTCGGCAAGACACTTGGAAAACAGGAAAAAACGCTCGTTCGATCGCATTAAGACACTTGGAGACCGGGTTTAGCTCGGCAAGACACTTGGAAAACAGGAAAAAACGCTCGTTCGATCGCATTAAGACACTTGGAGACCGGGTTTAGCTCGGCAAGACACTTGGAAAACAGGAAAAAACGCTCGTTCGATCGCATGAAGACACTTGGGAGACCGGGATTGGCGTCAGATTCCCCTAACCCTAACCCTAACCCTAACCCTAACCCTAACCCTAACCCTAACCCTAACCCTAACCCTAACCCTAACCCTAACCTTGACCCCTGACCCCTGACCCCTTGACCCCTGACCCCTGACCTCTTACCCCTTCACCCCTGACCCCTAACCCCTAACCCCTGACCCCTAACCCCATTTACCTTTAACCCCAAACCCCCCCCCCCCCCCCCCCCCCCTTGGTTTTTATTGCGGTTTTGGCGTTTTCAGACCATTTTGGCAATTTTTGGTTTTTTGACGTTTTTAAGACACTTCTCTAACCCCCCCCCCCCCCCCAGGGGTCATTAAGACACTAGGAGACCGGGAAAACGTTCTTTCGGCCGCATTATGACACTTGGGAGACCGGGATTAGCGTCAGAAAAACACTAGTTTTAGGGGAAAAAAACGCAAATTCCTGGGATTAGGTTTAGGCAAGGGTTAGGTTTAGGCTGCAATCCCCAAGGGTTAGGGTAAGAGTAGGGAACAGGAGAGGGATAGCACGTTCGATCGCATTAAGACACTTGGAGACCGGGTTTAGCTCGGCAAGACACTTGGAAACCAGGAAAAAACGCTCGTTCGATCGCATTAAGACACTTGGAGACCGGGTTTAGCTCGGCAAGACACTTGGAAACCAGGAAAAAACGCTCGTTCGATCGCATTAAGACACTTGGAGACCGGGTTTAGCTCGGCAAGACACTTGGAAACCAGGAAAAAACGCTCGTTCGATCGCATTAAGACACTTGGGAGACCGGGATTGGCGTCAGATTCCCCTAACCCTGACCCTAACCCTAACCCTAACCCCTGACCCCTAACCCCATTTACCTTTAACCCCAACCCCCCCCCCCCCTTGGTTTTTATTGCGGTTTTGGCGTTTTCAGACCATTTTGGCAATTTTTGGTTTTTTGACGTTTTTAAGACACTTCTCTAACCCCCCCCCCCCCCAGGGGTCATTAAGACACTAGGAGACCGGGAAAACGTTCTTTCGGCCGCATTAAGACACTTGGGAGACCGGGATTAGCTCGGCAAGACACTTGGAAAACAAGAAAAAACGTTCGTTCGGTCGCATTAAGACACTTGGAGACCGGGATTAGCGTCAGAAAAACACTAGTTTTAGGGGAAAAAAACGCAAATTCCTGGGATTAGGTTTAGGCAAGGGTTAGGTTTAGGCTGCAATCCCCAAGGGTTAGGGTAAGAGTAGGGAACAGGAGAGGGATAGCACGTTCGATCGCATTAAGACACTTGGAGACCGGGTTTAGCTCGGCAAGACACTTGGAAACAAGGAAAAAACGCTCGTTCGATCGCATTAAGACACTTGGAGACCGGGTTTAGCTCGGCAAGACACTTGGAAACCAGGAAAAAACGCTCGTTCGATCGCATTAAGACACTTGGAGACCGGGTTTAGCTCGGCAAGACACTTGGAAACCAGGAAAAAACGCTCGTTCGATCGCATTAAGACACTTGGGAGACCGGGATTGGCGTCAGATTCCCCTAACCCTAACCCTAACCCTAACCCTAACCATAACCCTAACCTTGACCCCTGACCCCTGACCCCTTGACCCCTGACCCCTGACCTCTTACCCCTTCACCCCTGACCCCTAACCCCTAACCCCTGACCCCTAACCCCATTTACCTTTAACCCCAACACCCCCCCCCCCCCCCCCTTGGTTTTTATTGCGGTTTTGGCGTTTTCAGACCATTTTGGCAATTTTTGGTTTTTTGACGTTTTTAAGACACTTCTCTAACCCCCCCCCTCCCAGGGGTCATTAAGACACTAGGAGACCGGGAAAACGTTCTTTCGGCCGCATTAAGACACTTGGGAGACCGGGATTAGCTCGGCAAGACACTTGGAAACCAGGAAAAAACGCTCGTTCGATCGCATTAAGACACTTGGAGACCGGGTTTAGCTCGGCAAGACACTTGGAAACCAGGAAAAAACGCTCGTTCGATCGCATTAAGACATTTGGGAGACCGGGATTGGCGTCAGATTCCCCTAACCCTAACCCTAACCCTAACCCTAACCCTAACCCTAACCTTGACCCCTGACCCCTGACCCCTTGACCCCTGACCCCTGACCTCTTACCCCTTCACCCCTCACCCCTAACCCCTAACCCCTGACCCCTAACCCCATTTACCTTTAACCCCAAAAAAACCCCCCCCCCCTCCCCCCCCCCTTGGTTTTTATTGCGGTTTTGGCGTTTTCAGACCATTTTGGCAATTTTTGGTTTTTTGACGTTTTTAAGACACTTCTCTAACCCCCCCCCCCCCAGGGGTCATTAAGACACTAGGAGACCGGGAAAACGTTCTTTCGGCCGCATTAAGACACTTGGGAGACCGGGATTAGCTCGGCAAGACACTTGGAAAACAAGAAAAAACGTTCGTTCGGTCGCATTAAGACACTTGGAGACCGGGATTAGCGTCAGAAAAACACTAGTTTTAGGGGAAAAAAACGCAAATTCCTGGGATTAGGTTTAGGCAAGGGTTAGGTTTAGGCTGCAATCCCCAAGGGTTAGGGTAAGAGTAGGGAACAGGAGAGGGATAGCACGTTCGATCGCATTAAGACACTTGGAGACCGGGTTTAGCTCGGCAAGACACTTGGAAACCAGGAAAAAACGCTCGTTCGATCGCATTAAGACACTTGGAGACCGGGTTTAGCTCGGCAAGACACTTGGAAACCAGGAAAAAACGCTCGTTCGATCGCATTAAGACACTTGGAGACCGGGTTTAGCTCGGCAAGACACTTGGAAACCAGGAAAAAACGCTCGTTCGATCGCATTAAGACACTTGGAGACCGGGTTTAGCTCGGCAAGACACTTGGAAACCAGAAAAAAACGCTCGTTCGATCGCATTAAGACACTTGGAGACCGGGTTTAGCTCGGCAAGACACTTGGAAACCAGGAAAAAACGCTCGTTCGATCGCATTAAGACACTTGGGAGACCGGGATTGGCGTCAGATTCCCCTAACCCTAACCCTAACCCTAACCCTAACCCTAACCTTGACCCCTGACCCCTGACCCCTTGACCCCTGACCCCTGACCTCTTACCCCTTCACCCCTCACCCCTAACCCCTAACCCCTGACCCCTAACCCCATTTACCTTTAACCCCAACACCCCCCCCCCCCCCCCCCTTGGTTTTTATTGCGGTTTTGGCGTTTTCAGGCCATTTTGGCAATTTTTGGTTTTTTGACGTTTTTAAGACACTTCTCTAACCCCCCCCCCCCCCAGGGGTCATTAAGACACTAGGAGACCGGGAAAACGTTCTTTCGGCCGCATTAAGACACTTGGGAGACCGGGATTAGCTCGGCAAGACACTTGGAAAACAAGAAAAAACGTTCGTTCGGTCGCATTAAGACACTTGGAGACCGGGATTAGCGTCAGAAAAACACTAGTTTTAGGGGAAAAAAACGCAAATTCCTGGGATTAGGTTTAGGCAAGGGTTAGGTTTAGGCTGCAATCCCCAAGGGTTAGGGTAAGAGTAGGGAACAGGAGAGGGATAGCACGTTCGATCGCATTAAGACACTTGGAGACCGGGTTTAGCTCGGCAAGACACTTGGAAACCAGGAAAAAACGCTCGTTCGATCGCATTAAGACACTTGGAGACCGGGTTTAGCTCGGCAAGACACTTGGAAACCAGGAAAAAACGCTCGTTCGATCGCATTAAGACACTTGGAGACCGGGTTTAGCTCGGCAAGACACTTGGAAACCAGGAAAAAACGCTCGTTCGATCGCATTAAGACACTTGGAGACCGGGTTTAGCTCGGCAAGACACTTGGAAAACGGGAAAAAACGTTCGTTCGGTCGCATTAAGACACTTGGAGACCGGGATTAGCGTCAGAAAAACACTAGTTTTAGGGGAAAAAAACGCAAATTCCTGGGATTAGGTTTAGGCAAGGGTTAGGTTTAGGCTGCAATCCCCAAGGGTTAGGGTAAGAGTAGGGAACAGGAGAGGGATAGCACGTTCGATCGCATTAAGACACTTGGAGACCGGGTTTAGCTCGGCAAGACACTTGGAAAACAGGAAAAAACGCTCGTTCGATCGCATTAAGACACTTGGAGACCGGGTTTAGCTCGGCAAGACACTTGGAAAACAGGAAAAAACGCTCGTTCGATCGCATTAAGACACTTGGAGACCGGGTTTAGCTCGGCAAGACACTTGGAAAACAGGAAAAAACGCTCGTTCGATCGCATTAAGACACTTGGAGACCGGGTTTAGCTCGGCAAGACACTTGGAAAACAGGAAAAAACGCTCGTTCGATCGCATTAAGACACTTGGGAGACCGGGATTGGCGTCAGATTCCCCTAACCCTAACCCTAACCCTAACCCTAACCCTAACCCTAACCTTGACCCCTGACCCCTGACCCCTTGACCCCTGACCCCTGACCCCTTACCCCTTCACCCCTGACCCCTAACCCCTAACCCCTGACCCCTAACCCCATTTACCTTTAACCCCAAATACCCCCCCCCTTGGTTTTTATTGCGGTTTTGGCGTTTTCAGACCATTTTGGCAATTTTTGGTTTTTTGACGTTTTTAAGACACTTCTCTAACCCCCCCCCCCCCAGGGGTCATTAAGACACTAGGAGACCGGGAAAACGTTCTTTCGGCCGCATTAAGACACTTGGGAGACCGGGATTAGCTCGGCAAGACACTTGGAAACCAGGAAAAAACGCTCGTTCGATCGCATTAAGACACTTGGAGACCGGGTTTAGCTCGGCAAGACACTTGGAAACCAGGAAAAAACGCTCGTTCGATCGCATTAAGACATTTGGGAGACCGGGATTGGCGTCAGATTCCCCTAACCCTAACCCTAACCCTAACCCTAACCCTAACCCTAACCTTGACCCCTGACCCCTGACCCCTTGACCCCTGACCCCTGACCTCTTACCCCTTCACCCCTCACCCCTAACCCCTAACCCCTGACCCCTAACCCCATTTACCTTTAACCCCAAACCCCACCCCACCCCCCCACCCCCCCTTGGTTTTTATTGCGGTTTTGGCGTTTTCAGACCATTTTGGCAATTTTTGGTTTTTTGACGTTTTTAAGACACTTCTCTAACCCCCCCCCCCCCCAGGGGTCATTAAGACACTAGGAGACCGGGAAAACGTTCTTTCGGCCGCATTAAGACACTTGGGAGACCGGGATTAGCTCGGCAAGACACTTGGAAAACAAGAAAAAACGTTCGTTCGGTCGCATTAAGACACTTGGAGACCGGGATTAGCGTCAGAAAAACACTAGTTTTAGGGGAA
Source organism: Ranitomeya variabilis (assembly GCF_051348905.1). Classification (NCBI taxonomy): domain Eukaryota; kingdom Metazoa; phylum Chordata; class Amphibia; order Anura; family Dendrobatidae; genus Ranitomeya; species Ranitomeya variabilis. The sequence goes on along the minus strand of NW_027507949.1, from coordinate 139,135 downwards.
AAAAACGCAAATTCCTGGGATTAGGTTTAGGCAAGGGTTAGGTTTAGGCTGCAATCCCCAAGGGTTAGGGTAAGAGTAGGGAACAGGAGAGGGATAGCACGTTCGATCGCATTAAGACACTTGGAGACCGGGTTTAGCTCGGCAAGACACTTGGAAACCAGGAAAAAACGCTCGTTCGATCGCATTAAGACACTTGGAGACCGGGTTTAGCTCGGCAAGACACTTGGAAACCAGGAAAAAACGCTCGTTCGATCGCATTAAGACACTTGGAGACCGGGTTTAGCTCGGCAAGACACTTGGAAACCAGGAAAAAACGCTCGTTCGATCGCATTAAGACACTTGGAGACCGGGTTTAGCTCGGCAAGACACTTGGAAACCAGGAAAAAACGCTCGTTCGATCGCATTAAGACACTTGGAGACCGGGTTTAGCTCGGCAAGACACTTGGAAACCAGGAAAAAACGCTCGTTCGATCGCATTAAGACACTTGGGAGACCGGGATTGGCGTCAGATTCCCCTAACCCTAACCCTAACCCTAACCCTAACCCTAACCCTAACCCTAACCTTGACCCCTGACCCCTGACCCCTTGACCCCTGACCCCTGACCTCTTACCCCTTCACCCCTGACCCCTAACCCCTAACCCCTGACCCCTAACCCCATTTACCTTTAACCCCAAACACCCCCCCCCCCCCCCCCCTTGGTTTTTATTGCGGTTTTGGCGTTTTCAGACCATTTTGGCAATTTTTGGTTTTTTGACGTTTTTAAGACACTTCTCTAACCCCCCCCCCCCCCCAGGGGTCATTAAGACACTAGGAGACCGGGAAAACGTTCTTTCGGCCGCATTAAGACACTTGGGAGACCGGGATTAGCGTCAGAAAAACACTAGTTTTAGGGGAAAAAAACGCAAATTCCTGGGATTAGGTTTAGGCAAGGGTTAGGTTTAGGCTGCAATCCCCAAGGGTTAGGGTAAGAGTAGGGAACAGGAGAGGGATAGCACGTTCGATCGCATTAAGACACTTGGAGACCGGGTTTAGCTCGGCAAGACACTTGGAAACCAGGAAAAAACGCTCGTTCGATCGCATTAAGACACTTGGAGACCGGGTTTAGCTCGGCAAGACACTTGGAAACCAGGAAAAAACGCTCGTTCGATCGCATTAAGACACTTGGAGACCGGGTTTAGCTCGGCAAGACACTTGGAAACCAGGAAAAAACGCTCGTTCGATCGCATTAAGACACTTGGGAGACCGGGATTGGCGTCAGATTCCCCTAACCCTAACCCTAACCCTAACCCTAACCCCTGACCCCTAACCCCATTTACCTTTAACCCCAACCCCCCCCCCCCCCCCTTGGTTTTTATTGCGGTTTTGGCGTTTTCAGACCATTTTGGCAATTTTTGGTTTTTTGACGTTTTTAAGACACTTCTCTAACCCCCCCCCCCCAGGGGTCATTAAGACACTAGGAGACCGGGAAAACGTTCTTTCGGCCGCATTAAGACACTTGGGAGACCGGGATTAGCTCGGCAAGACACTTGGAAACCAGGAAAAAACGCTCGTTCGATCGCATTAAGACACTTGGAGACCGGGTTTAGCTCGGCAAGACACTTGGAAACCAGGAAAAAACGCTCGTTCGATCGCATTAAGACACTTGGGAGACCGGGATTGGCGTCAGATTCCCCTAACCCTAACCCTAACCCTAACCCTAACCCTAACCCTAACCCTAACCCTAACCTTGACCCCTGACCCCTGACCCCTTGACCCCTGACCCCTGACCTCTTACCCCTTCACCCCTCACCCCTAACCCCTAACCCCTGACCCCTAATCCCATTTACCTTTAACCCCAACCCCCCCCCCCCCCCCCCCTTGGTTTTTATTGCGGTTTTGGCGTTTTCAGACCATTTTGGCAATTTTTGGTTTTTTGACGTTTTTAAGACACTTCTCTAACCCCCCCCCCCCCAGGGGTCATTAAGACACTAGGAGACCGGGAAAACGTTCTTTCGGCCGCATTAAGACACTTGGGAGACCGGGATTAGCTCGGCAAGACACTTGGAAAACAAGAAAAAACGTTCGTTCGGTCGCATTAAGACACTTGGAGACCGGGATTAGCGTCAGAAAAACACTAGTTTTAGGGGAAAAAAACGCAAATTCCTGGGATTAGGTTTAGGCAAGGGTTAGGTTTAGGCTGCAATCCCCAAGGGTTAGGGTAAGAGTAGGGAACAGGAGAGGGATAGCACGTTCGATCGCATTAAGACACTTGGAGACCGGGTTTAGCTCGGCAAGACACTTGGAAACCAGGAAAAAACGCTCGTTCGATCGCATTAAGACACTTGGAGACCGGGTTTAGCTCGGCAAGACACTTGGAAACCAGGAAAAAACTCTCGTTCGATCGCATTAAGACACTTGGAGACCGGGTTTAGCTCGGCAAGACACTTGGAAACCAGGAAAAAACGCTCGTTCGATCGCATTAAGACACTTGGAGACCGGGTTTAGCTCGGCAAGACACTTGAAAACCAGGAAAAAACGCTCGTTCGATCGCATTAAGACACTTGGAGACCGGGTTTAGCTCGGCAAGACACTTGGAAACCAGGAAAAAACGCTCGTTCGATCGCATTAAGACACTTGGGAGACCGGGATTGGCGTCAGATTCCCCTAACCCTAACCCTAACCCTAACCCTAACCCTGACCCCTAACCCCTAACCCCTGACCCCTAACCCCATTTACCCTTAACCCCAACCCCCCCCCCCCCCCCCCTTGGTTTTTATTGCGGTTTTGGCGTTTTCAGGCCATTTTGGCAATTTTTGGTTTTTTGACGTTTTTAAGACACTTCTCTAACCCCCCCCCCCCCCCAGGGGTCATTAAGACACTAGGAGACCGGGAAAACGTTCTTTCGGCCGCATTAAGACACTTGGGAGACCGGGATTAGCTCGGCAAGACACTTGGAAAACAAGAAAAAACGTTCGTTCGGTCGCATTAAGACACTTGGAGACCGGGATTAGCGTCAGAAAAACACTAGTTTTAGGGGAAAAAAACGCAAATTCCTGGGATTAGGTTTAGGCAAGGGTTAGGTTTAGGCTGCAATCCCCAAGGGTTAGGGTAAGAGTAGGGAACAGGAGAGGGATAGCACGTTCGATCGCATTAAGACACTTGGAGACCGGGTTTAGCTCGGCAAGACACTTGGAAACCAGGAAAAAACGCTCGTTCGATCGCATTAAGACACTTGGAGACCGGGTTTAGCTCGGCAAGACACTTGGAAACCAGGAAAAAACGCTCGTTCGATCGCATTAAGACACTTGGAGACCGGGTTTAGCTCGGCAAGACACTTGGAAACCAGGAAAAAACGCTCGTTCGATCGCATTAAGACACTTGGAGACCGGGTTTAGCTCGGCAAGACACTTGGAAACCAGGAAAAAACGCTCGTTCGATCGCATTAAGACACTTGGAGACCGGGTTTAGCTCGGCAAGACACTTGGAAACCAGGAAAAAACGCTCGTTCGATCGCATTAAGACACTTGGGAGACCGGGATTGGCGTCAGATTCCCCTAACCCTAACCCTAACCCTAACCCTAACCCTAACCCTAACCCTAACCTTGACCCCTGACCCCTGACCCCTTGACCCCTGACCCCTGACCTCTTACCCCTTCACCCCTCACCCCTAACCCCTAACCCCTGACCCCTAACCCCATTTACCTTTAACCCCAACCCCCCCCCCCCCCCCCCCCCCCCTTGGTTTTTATTGCGGTTTTGGCGTTTTCAGACCATTTTGGCAATTTTTGGTTTTTTGACGTTTTTAAGACACTTCTCTAACCCCCCCCCCCCAGGGGTCATTAAGACACTAGGAGACCGGGAAAACGTTCTTTCGGCCGCATTAAGACACTTGGGAGACCGGGATTAGCTCGGCAAGACACTTGGAAAACAAGAAAAAACGTTCGTTCGGTCGCATTAAGACACTTGGAGACCGGGATTAGCGTCAGAAAAACACTAGTTTTAGGGGAAAAAAACGCAAATTCCTGGGATTAGGTTTAGGCAAGGGTTAGGTTTAGGCTGCAATCCCCAAGGGTTAGGGTAAGAGTAGGGAACAGGAGAGGGATAGCACGTTCGATCGCATTAAGACACTTGGAGACCGGGTTTAGCTCGGCAAGACACTTGGAAACCAGGAAAAAACGCTCGTTCGATCGCATTAAGACACTTGGAGACCGGGTTTAGCTCGGCAAGACACTTGGAAACCAGGAAAAAACGCTCGTTCGATCGCATTAAGACACTTGGAGACCGGGTTTAGCTCGGCAAGACACTTGGAAACCAGGAAAAAACGCTCGTTCGATCGCATTAAGACACTTGGGAGACCGGGATTGGCGTCAGATTCCCCTAACCCTAACCCTAACCCTAACCTTGACCCCTGACCCCTTGACCCCTGACCCCTGACCTCTTACCCCTTCACCCCTCACCCCTAACCCCTAACCCCTGACCCCTAACCCCATTTACCTTTAACCCCAACCCCCCCCCCCCCCCTTGGTTTTTATTGCGGTTTTGGCGTTTTCAGACCATTTTGGCAATTTTTGGTTTTTTGACGTTTTTAAGACACTTCTCTAACCCCCCCCCCCCAGGGGTCATTAAGACACTAGGAGACCGGGAAAACGTTCTTTCGGCCGCATTAAGACACTTGGGAGACCGGGATTAGCTCGGCAAGACACTTGGAAAACAAGAAAAAACGTTCGTTCGGTCGCATTAAGACACTTGGAGACCGGGATTAGCGTCAGAAAAACACTAGTTTTAGGGGAAAAAAACGCAAATTCCTGGGATTAGGTTTAGGCAAGGGTTAGGTTTAGGCTGCAATCCCCAAGGGTTAGGGTAAGAGTAGGGAACAGGAGAGGGATAGCACGTTCGATCGCATTAAGACACTTGGAGACCGGGTTTAGCTCGGCAAGACACTTGGAAACCAGGAAAAAACGCTCGTTCGATCGCATTAAGACACTTGGAGACCGGGTTTAGCTCGGCAAGACACTTGGAAACCAGGAAAAAACGCTCGTTCGATCGCATTAAGACACTTGGAGACCGGGTTTAGCTCGGCAAGACACTTGGAAACCAGGAAAAAACGCTCGTTCGATCGCATTAAGACACTTGGAGACCGGGTTTAGCTCGGCAAGACACTTGGAAACCAGGAAAAAACGCTCGTTCGATCGCATTAAGACACTTGGGAGACCGGGATTGGCGTCAGATTCCCCTAACCCTAACCCTAACCCTAACCCTAACCCTAACCCTAACCTTTACCCCTGACCCCTGACCCCTTGACCCCTGACCCCTGACCTCTTACCCCTTCACCCCTCACCCCTAACCCCTAACCCCTGACCCCTAACCCCATTTACCTTTAACCCCAACCCCCCCCCCCCCCCCCCCCCCCCCTTGGTTTTTATTGCGGTTTTGGCGTTTTCAGACCATTTTGTCAATTTTTTGTTTTTTAACGTTTTTAAGACACTTCTCTAACCCCCCCCCCCCAGGGGTCATTAAGACACTAGGAGACCGGGAAAACGTTCTTTCGGCCGCATTAAGACACTTGGGAGACCGGGATTAGCTCGGCAAGACACTTGGAAACCAGGAAAAAACGCTCGTTCGATCGCATTAAGACACTTGGAGACCGGGTTTAGCTCGGCAAGACACTTGGAAACCAGGAAAAAACGCTCGTTCGATCGCATTAAGACACTTGGGAGACCGGGATTGGCGTCAGATTCCCCTAACCCTAACCCTAACCCTAACCCTAACCCTAACCCTAACCTTGACCCCTGACCCCTGACCCCTTGACCCCTGACCCCTGACCCCTTACCCCTTCACCCCTGACCCCTAACCCCTAACCCCTGACCCCTAACCCCATTTACCTTTAACCCCAACCCCCCCCCCCTTGGTTTTTATTGCGGTTTTGGCGTTTTCAGACCATTTTGGCAATTTTTGGTTTTTTGACGTTTTTAAGACACTTCTCTAACCCCCCCCCCCAGGGGTCATTAAGACACTAGGAGACCGGGAAAACGTTCTTTCGGCCGCATTAAGACACTTGGGAGACCGGGATTAGCTCGGCAAGACACTTGGAAAACAAGGAAAAACGTTCGTTCGGTCGCATTAAGACACTTGGAGACCGGGATTAGCGTCAGAAAAACACTAGTTTTAGGGGAAAAAAACGCAAATTCCTGGGATTAGGTTTAGGCAAGGGTTAGGTTTAGGCTGCAATCCCCAAGGGTTAGGGTAAGAGTAGGGAACAGGAGAGGGATAGCACGTTCGATCGCATTAAGACACTTGGAGACCGGGTTTAGCTCGGCAAGACACTTGGAAAACGGGAAAAAACGTTCGTTCGGTCGCATTAAGACACTTGGAGACCGGGATTAGCGTCAGAAAAACACTAGTTTTAGGGGAAAAAAACGCAAATTCCTGGGATTAGGTTTAGGCAAGGGTTAGGTTTAGGCTGCAATCCCCAAGGGTTAGGGTAAGAGTAGGGAACAGGAGAGGGATAGCACGTTCGATCGCATTAAGACACTTGGAGACCGGGTTTAGCTCGGCAAGACACTTGGAAAACAGGAAAAAACGCTCGTTCGATCGCATTAAGACACTTGGAGACCGGGTTTAGCTCGGCAAGACACTTGGAAAACAGGAAAAAACGCTCGTTCGATCGCATTAAGACACTTGGAGACCGGGTTTAGCTCGGCAAGACACTTGGAAAACAGGAAAAAACGCTCGTTCGATCGCATTAAGACACTTGGAGACCGGGTTTAGCTCGGCAAGACACTTGGAAAACAGGAAAAAACGCTCGTTTGATCGCATTAAGACACTTGGAGACCGGGTTTAGCTCGGCAAGACACTTGGAAACCAGGAAAAAACGCTCGTTCGATCGCATTAAGACACTTGGAGACCGGGTTTAGCTCGGCAAGACACTTGGAAACCAGGAAAAAACGCTCGTTCGATCGCATTAAGACACTTGGGAGACCGGGATTGGCGTCAGATTCCCCTAACCCTAACCCTAACCCTAACCCTAACCCTAACCCTAACCTTGACCCCTGACCCCTGACCCCTTGACCCCTGACCCCTGACCTCTTACCCCTTCACCCCTGACCCCTAACCCCTAACCCCTGACCCCTAACCCCATTTACCTTTAACCCCAACCCCCCCTTGGTTTTTATTGCGGTTTTGGCGTTTTCAGACCATTTTGGCAATTTTTGGTTTTTTGACGTTTTTAAGACACTTCTCTAACCCCCCCCCCCCCCCCCAGGGGTCATTAAGACACTAGGAGACCGGGAAAACGTTCTTTCGGCCGCATTAAGACACTTGGGAGACCGGGATTAGCGTCAGAAAAACACTAGTTTTAGGGGAAAAAAACGCAAATTCCTGGGATTAGGTTTAGGCAAGGGTTAGGTTTAGGCTGCAATCCCCAAGGGTTAGGGTAAGAGTAGGGAACAGGAGAGGGATAGCACGTTCGATCGCATTAAGACACTTGGAGACCGGGTTTAGCTCGGCAAGACACTTGGAAACCAGGAAAAAACGCTCGTTCGATCGCATTAAGACACTTGGGAGACCGGGTTTAGCTCGGCAAGGCACTTGGAAACCAGGAAAAAACGCTCGTTCGATCGCATTAAGACACTTGGGAGACCGGGATTGGCGTCAGATTCCCCTAACCCTAACCCTAACCCTAACCCTAACCCTGACCCCTAACCCCTAACCCCTGACCCCTAACCCCATTTACCCTTAACCCCAACCCCCCCCCCCCCCCTTGGTTTTTATTGCGGTTTTGGCGTTTTCAGACCATTTTGGCAATTTTTGGTTTTTTGACGTTTTTAAGACACTTCTCTAACCCCCCCCCCCCCCAGGGGTCATTAAGACACTAGGAGACCGGGAAAACGTTCTTTCGGCCGCATTAAGACACTTGGGAGACCGGGATTAGCTCGGCAAGACACTTGGAAACCAGGAAAAAACGCTCGTTCGATCGCATTAAGACACTTGGAGACCGGGTTTAGCTCGGCAAGACACTTGGAAACCAGGAAAAAACGCTCGTTCGATCGCATTAAGACATTTGGGAGACCGGGATTGGCGTCAGATTCCCCTAACCCTAACCCTAACCCTAACCCTAACCCTAACCCCTGACCCCTGACCCCTTGACCCCTGACCCCTGACCTCTTACCCCTTCACCCCTCACCCCTAACCCCTAACCCCTGACCCCTAACCCCATTTACCTTTAACCCCAAAACCCCCCCCCCCCCTCCCCCCCCCTTGGTTTTTATTGCGGTTTTGGCGTTTTCAGACCATTTTGGCAATTTTTGGTTTTTTGACGTTTTTAAGACACTTCTCTAACCCCCCCCCCCCCCAGGGGTCATTAAGACACTAGGAGACCGGGAAAACGTTCTTTCGGCCGCATTAAGACACTTGGGAGACCGGGATTAGCTCGGCAAGACACTTGGAAAACAAGAAAAAACGTTCGTTCGGTCGCATTAAGACACTTGGAGACCGGGATTAGCGTCAGAAAAACACTAGTTTTAGGGGAAAAAAACGCAAATTCCTGGGATTAGGTTTAGGCAAGGGTTAGGTTTAGGCTGCAATCCCCAAGGGTTAGGGTAAGAGTAGGGAACAGGAGAGGGATAGCACGTTCGATCGCATTAAGACACTTGGAGACCGGGTTTAGCTCGGCAAGACACTTGGAAACCAGGAAAAAACGCTCGTTCGATCGCATTAAGACACTTGGAGACCGGGTTTAGCTCGGCAAGACACTTGGAAACCAGGAAAAAACGCTCGTTCGATCGCATTAAGACACTTGGAGACCGGGTTTAGCTCGGCAAGACACTTGGAAACCAGGAAAAAACGCTCGTTCGATCGCATTAAGACACTTGGAGACCGGGTTTAGCTCGGCAAGACACTTGGAAACCAGAAAAAAACGCTCGTTCGATCGCATTAAGACACTTGGAGACCGGGTTTAGCTCGGCAAGACACTTGGAAACCAGGAAAAAACGCTCGTTCGATCGCATTAAGACACTTGGGAGACCGGGATTGGCGTCAGATTCCCCTAACCCTAACCCTAACCCTAACCCTAACCCTAACCTTGACCCCTGACCCCTTGACCCCTGACCCCTGACCTCTTACCCCTTCACCCCTGACCCCTAACCCCTAACCCCTGACCCCTAACCCCATTTACCTTTAACCCCAACCCCCCCCCCCCCTTGGTTTTTATTGCGGTTTTGGCGTTTTCAGACCATTTTGGCAATTTTTGGTTTTTTGACGTTTTTAAGACACTTCTCTAACCCCCCCCCCCCCCCCCCCCAGGGGTCATTAAGACACTAGGAGACCGGGAAAACGTTCTTTCGGCCGCATTAAGACACTTGGGAGACCGGGATTAGCTCGGCAAGACACTTGGAAAACAAGAAAAAACGTTCGTTCGGTCGCATTAAGACACTTGGAGACCGGGATTAGCGTCAGAAAAACACTAGTTTTAGGGGAAAAAAACGCAAATTCCTGGGATTAGGTTTAGGCAAGGGTTAGGTTTAGGCTGCAATCCCCAAGGGTTAGGGTAAGAGTAGGGAACAGGAGAGGGATAGCACGTTCGATCGCATTAAGACACTTGGAGACCGGGTTTAGCTCGGCAAGACACTTGGAAACCAGGAAAAAACGCTCGTTCGATCGCATTAAGACACTTGGAGACCGGGTTTAGCTCGGCAAGACACTTGGAAACCAGGAAAAAACGCTCGTTCGATCGCATTAAGACACTTGGAGACCGGGTTTAGCTCGGCAAGACACTTGGAAACCAGGAAAAAACGCTCGTTTGATCGCATTAAGACACTTGGAGACCGGGTTTAGCTCGGCAAGACACTTGGAAACCAGGAAAAAACGCTCGTTCGATCGCATTAAGACACTTGGAGACCGGGTTTAGCTCGGCAAGACACTTGGAAACCAGGAAAAAACGCTCGTTCGATCGCATTAAGACACTTGGGAGACCGGGATTGGCGTCAGATTCCCCTAACCCTAACCCTAACCCTAACCCTAACCCTAACCCTAACCTTGACCCCTGACCCCTGACCCCTTGACCCCTGACCCCTGACCTCTTACCCCTTCACCCCTGACCCCTAACCCCTAACCCCTGACCCCTAACCCCATTTACCTTTAACCCCAACCCCCCCTTGGTTTTTATTGCGGTTTTGGCGTTTTCAGACCATTTTGGCAATTTTTGGTTTTTTGACGTTTTTAAGACACTTCTCTAACCCCCCCCCCCCCCAGGGGTCATTAAGACACTAGGAGACCGGGAAAACGTTCTTTCGGCCGCATTAAGACACTTGGGAGACCGGGATTAGCGTCAGAAAAACACTAGTTTTAGGGGAAAAAAACGCAAATTCCTGGGATTAGGTTTAGGCAAGGGTTAGGTTTAGGCTGCAATCCCCAAGGGTTAGGGTAAGAGTAGGGAACAGGAGAGGGATAGCACGTTCGATCGCATTAAGACACTTGGAGACCGGGTTTAGCTCGGCAAGACACTTGGAAACCAGGAAAAAACGCTCGTTCGATCGCATTAAGACACTTGGGAGACCGGGTTTAGCTCGGCAAGGCACTTGGAAACCAGGAAAAAACGCTCGTTCGATCGCATTAAGACACTTGGGAGACCGGGATTGGCGTCAGATTCCCCTAACCCTAACCCTAACCCTAACCCTAACCCTGACCCCTAACCCCTAACCCCTGACCCCTAACCCCATTTACCCTTAACCCCAACCCCCCCCCCCCCCCCTTGGTTTTTATTGCGGTTTTGGCGTTTTCAGGCCATTTTGGCAATTTTTGGTTTTTTGACGTTTTTAAGACACTTCTCTAACCCCCCCCCCCCCCCCCAGGGGTCATTAAGACACTAGGAGACCGGGAAAACGTTCTTTCGGCCGCATTAAGACACTTGGGAGACCGGGATTAGCTCGGCAAGACACTTGGAAAACAAGAAAAAACGTTCGTTCGGTCGCATTAAGACACTTGGAGACCGGGATTAGCGTCAGAAAAACACTAGTTTTAGGGGAAAAAAACGCAAATTCCTGGGATTAGGTTTAGGCAAGGGTTAGGTTTAGGCTGCAATCCCCAAGGGTTAGGGTAAGAGTAGGGAACAGGAGAGGGATAGCACGTTCGATCGCATTAAGACACTTGGAGACCGGGTTTAGCTCGGCAAGACACTTGGAAACCAGGAAAAAACGCTCGTTCGATCGCATTAAGACACTTGGAGACCGGGTTTAGCTCGGCAAGACACTTGGAAACCAGGAAAAAACGCTCGTTCGATCGCATTAAGACACTTGGAGACCGGGTTTAGCTCGGCAAGACACTTGGAAACCAGGAAAAAACGCTCGTTCGATCGCATTAAGACACTTGGAGACCGGGTTTAGCTCGGCAAGACACTTGGAAACCAGGAAAAAACGCTCGTTCGATCGCATTAAGACACTTGGAGACCGGGTTTAGCTCGGCAAGACACTTGGAAACCAGGAAAAAACGCTCGTTCGATCGCATTAAGACACTTGGGAGACCGGGATTGGCGTCAGATTCCCCTAACCCTAACCCTAACCCTAACCCTAACCCTAACCCTAACCTTGACCCCTGACCCCTGACCCCTTGACCCCTGACCCCTGACCTCTTACCCCTTCACCCCTCACCCCTAACCCCTAACCCCTGACCCCTAACCCCATTTACCTTTAACCCCAACCCCCCCCCCCCCCCCCCTTGGTTTTTATTGCGGTTTTGGCGTTTTCAGACCATTTTGGCAATTTTTGGTTTTTTGACGTTTTTAAGACACTTCTCTAACACCCCCCCCCCCCAGGGGTCATTAAGACACTAGGAGACCGGGAAAACGTTCTTTCGGCCGCATTAAGACACTTGGGAGACCGGGATTAGCTCGGCAAGACACTTGGAAAACAAGAAAAAACGTTCGTTCGGTCGCATTAAGACACTTGGAGACCGGGATTAGCGTCAGAAAAACACTAGTTTTAGGGGAAAAAAACGCAAATTCCTGGGATTAGGTTTAGGCAAGGGTTAGGTTTAGGCTGCAATCCCCAAGGGTTAGGGTAAGAGTAGGGAACAGGAGAGGGATAGCACGTTCGATCGCATTAAGACACTTGGAGACCGGGTTTAGCTCGGCAAGACACTTGGAAACCAGGAAAAAACGCTCGTTCGATCGCATTAAGACACTTGGAGACCGGGTTTAGCTCGGCAAGACACTTGGAAACCAGGAAAAAACGCTCGTTCGATCGCATTAAGACACTTGGAGACCGGGTTTAGCTCGGCAAGACACTTGGAAACCAGGAAAAAACGCTCGTTCGATCGCATTAAGACACTTGGAGACCGGGTTTAGCTCGGCAAGACACTTGGAAACCAGGAAAAAACGCTCGTTCGATCGCATTAAGACACTTGGGAGACCGGGATTGGCGTCAGATTCCCCTAACCCTAACCCTAACCCTAACCCTAACCCTGACCCCTAACCCCTAACCCCTGACCCCTAACCCCATTTACCCTTAACCCCAACCCCCCCCCCCCCCCTTGGTTTTTATTGCGGTTTTGGCGTTTTCAGGCCATTTTGGCAATTTTTGGTTTTTTGACGTTTTTAAGACACTTCTCTAACCCCCCCCCCCCAGGGGTCATTAAGACACTAGGAGACCGGGAAAACGTTCTTTCGGCCGCATTAAGACACTTGGGAGACCGGGATTAGCTCGGCAAGACACTTGGAAAACAAGAAAAAACGTTCGTTCGGTCGCATTAAGACACTTGGAGACCGGGATTAGCGTCAGAAAAACACTAGTTTTAGGGGAAAAAAACGCAAATTCCTGGGATTAGGTTTAGGCAAGGGTTAGGTTTAGGCTGCAATCCCCAAGGGTTAGGGTAAGAGTAGGGAACAGGAGAGGGATAGCACGTTCGATCGCATTAAGACACTTGGAGACCGGGTTTAGCTCGGCAAGACACTTGGAAACCAGGAAAAAACGCTCGTTCGATCGCATTAAGACACTTGGAGACCGGGTTTAGCTCGGCAAGACACTTGGAAACCAGGAAAAACGCTCGTTCGATCGCATTAAGACACTTGGAGACCGGGTTTAGCTCGGCAAGACACTTGGAAACCAGGAAAAAACGCTCGTTCGATCGCATTAAGACACTTGGAGACCGGGTTTAGCTCGGCAAGACACTTGGAAACCAGGAAAAAACGCTCGTTCGATCGCATTAAGACACTTGGAGACCGGGTTTAGCTCGGCAAGACACTTGGAAACCAGGAAAAAACGCTCGTTCGATCGCATTAAGACACTTGGGAGACCGGGATTGGCGTCAGATTCCCCTAACCCTAACCCTAACCCTAACCCTAACCCTAACCTTGACCCCTGACCCCTGACCCCTTGACCCCTGACCCCTGACCTCTTACCCCTTCACCCCTCACCCCTAACCCCTAACCCCTGACCCCTAACCCCATTTACCTTTAACCCCAAACCCCCCCCCCCCCCCCCCCCCCCCCCCCCCTTGGTTTTTATTGCGGTTTTGGCGTTTTCAGACCATTTTGGCAATTTTTGGTTTTTTGACGTTTTTAAGACACTTCTCTAACCCCCCCCCCCCCAGGGGTCATTAAGACACTAGGAGACCGGGAAAACGTTCTTTCGGCCGCATTAAGACACTTGGGAGACCGGGATTAGCTCGGCAAGACACTTGGAAAACAAGAAAAAACGTTCGTTCGGTCGCATTAAGACACTTGGAGACCGGGATTAGCGTCAGAAAAACACTAGTTTTAGGGGAAAAAAACGCAAATTCCTGGGATTAGGTTTAGGCAAGGGTTAGGTTTAGGCTGCAATCCCCAAGGGTTAGGGTAAGAGTAGGGAACAGGAGAGGGATAGCACGTTCGATCGCATTAAGACACTTGGAGACCGGGTTTAGCTCGGCAAGACACTTGGAAAACGGGAAAAAACGTTCGTTCGGTCGCATTAAGACACTTGGAGACCGGGATTAGCGTCAGAAAAACACTAGTTTTAGGGGAAAAAAACGCAAATTCCTGGGATTAGGTTTAGGCAAGGGTTAGGTTTAGGCTGCAATCCCCAAGGGTTAGGGTAAGAGTAGGGAACAGGAGAGGGATAGCACGTTCGATCGCATTAAGACACTTGGAGACCGGGTTTAGCTCGGCAAGACACTTGGAAAACAGAAAAAAACGCTCGTTCGGTCGCATTAAGACACTTGGAGACCGGGTTTAGCTCGGCAAGACACTTGGAAAACAAGAAAAAACGTTCGTTCGGTCGCATTAAGACACTTGGAGACCGGGATTAGCGTCAGAAAAACACTAGTTTTAGGGGAAAAAAACGCAAATTCCTGGGATTAGGTTTAGGCAAGGGTTAGGTTTAGGCTGCAATCCCCAAGGGTTAGGGTAAGAGTAGGGAACAGGAGAGGGATAGCACGTTCGATCGCATTAAGACACTTGGAGACCGGGTTTAGCTCGGCAAGACACTTGGAAACCAGGAAAAAACGCTCGTTCGATCGCATTAAGACACTTGGAGACCGGGTTTAGCTCGGCAAGACACTTGGAAACCAGGAAAAAACGCTCGTTCGATCGCATTAAGACACTTGGAGACCGGGTTTAGCTCGGCAAGACACTTGGAAACCAGGAAAAAACGCTCGTTCGATCGCATTAAGACACTTGGAGACCGGGTTTAGCTCGGCAAGACACTTGGAAACCAGGAAAAAACGCTCGTTCGATCGCATTAAGACACTTGGAGACCGGGTTTAGCTCGGCAAGACACTTGGAAACCAGGAAAAAACGCTCGTTCGATCGCATTAAGACACTTGGGAGACCGGGATTGGCGTCAGATTCCCCTAACCCTAACCCTAACCCTAACCCTAACCCTAACCCTAACCTTGACCCTGACCCCTGACCCCTTGACCCCTGACCCCTGACCTCTTACCCCTTCACCCCTCACCCCTAACCCCTAACCCCTGACCCCTAACCCCATTTACCTTTAACCCCAACCCCCCCCCTTGGTTTTTATTGCGGTTTTGGCGTTTTCAGACCATTTTGGCAATTTTTGGTTTTTTGACGTTTTTAAGACACTTCTCTAACCCCCCCCCCCCCCAGGGGTCATTAAGACACTAGGAGACCGGGAAAACGTTCTTTCGGCCGCATTAAGACACTTGGGAGACCGGGATTAGCTCGGCAAGACACTTGGAAAACAAGAAAAAACGTTCGTTCGGTCGCATTAAGACACTTGGAGACCGGGATTAGCGTCAGAAAAACACTAGTTTTAGGGGAAAAAAACGCAAATTCCTGGGATTAGGTTTAGGCAAGGGTTAGGTTTAGGCTGCAATCCCCAAGGGTTAGGGTAAGAGTAGGGAACAGGAGAGGGATAGCACGTTCGATCGCATTAAGACACTTGGAGACCGGGTTTAGCTCGGCAAGACACTTGGAAACCAGGAAAAAACGCTCGTTCGATCGCATTAAGACACTTGGAGACCGGGTTTAGCTCGGCAAGACACTTGGAAACCAGGAAAAAATGCTCGTTCGATCGCATTAAGACACTTGGAGACCGGGTTTAGCTCGGCAAGACACTTGGAAACCAGGAAAAAACGCTCGTTCGATCGCATTAAGACACTTGGGAGACCGGGATTGGCGTCAGATTCCCCTAACCCTAACCCTAACCCTAACCCTAACCCTAACCTTGACCCCTGACCCCTGACCCCTTGACCCCTGACCCCTGACCTCTTACCCCTTCACCCCTCACCCCTAACCCCTAACCCCTGACCCCTAACCCCATTTACCTTTAACCCCAACACCCCCCCCCCCCCCCCCCTTGGTTTTTATTGCGGTTTTGGCGTTTTCAGACCATTTTGGCAATTTTTGGTTTTTTGACGTTTTTAAGACACTTCTCTAACCCCCCCCCCCCCCAGGGGTCATTAAGACACTAGGAGACCGGGAAAACGTTCTTTCGGCCGCATTAAGACACTTGGGAGACCGGGATTAGCTCGGCAAGACACTTGGAAACCAGGAAAAAACGCTCGTTCGATCGCATTAAGACACTTGGAGACCGGGTTTAGCTCGGCAAGACACTTGGAAACCAGGAAAAAACGCTCGTTCGATCGCATTAAGACATTTGGGAGACCGGGATTGGCGTCAGATTCCCCTAACCCTAACCCTAACCCTAACCCTAACCCTAACCCCTGACCCCTGACCCCTTGACCCCTGACCCCTGACCTCTTACCCCTTCACCCCTCACCCCTAACCCCTAACCCCTGACCCCTAACCCCATTTACCTTTAACCCCAAAACCCCCCCCCCCCCCTCCCCCCCCCCTTGGTTTTTATTGCGGTTTTGGCGTTTTCAGACCATTTTGGCAATTTTTGGTTTTTTGACGTTTTTAAGACACTTCTCTAACCCCCCCCCCCCCCAGGGGTCATTAAGACACTAGGAGACCGGGAAAACGTTCTTTCGGCCGCATTAAGACACTTGGGAGACCGGGATTAGCTCGGCAAGACACTTGGAAAACAAGAAAAAACGTTCGTTCGGTCGCATTAAGACACTTGGAGACCGGGATTAGCGTCAGAAAAACACTAGTTTTAGGGGAAAAAAACGCAAATTCCTGGGATTAGGTTTAGGCAAGGGTTAGGTTTAGGCTGCAATCCCCAAGGGTTAGGGTAAGAGTAGGGAACAGGAGAGGGATAGCACGTTCGATCGCATTAAGACACTTGGAGACCGGGTTTAGCTCGGCAAGACACTTGGAAACCAGGAAAAAACGCTCGTTCGATCGCATTAAGACACTTGGAGACCGGGTTTAGCTCGGCAAGACACTTGGAAACCAGGAAAAAACGCTCGTTCGATCGCATTAAGACACTTGGAGACCGGGTTTAGCTCGGCAAGACACTTGGAAACCAGGAAAAAACGCTCGTTCGATCGCATTAAGACACTTGGAGACCGGGTTTAGCTCGGCAAGACACTTGGAAACCAGAAAAAAAACGCTCGTTCGATCGCATTAAGACACTTGGAGACAGGGTTTAGCTCGGCAAGACACTTGGAAACCAGGAAAAAACGCTCGTTCGATCGCATTAAGACACTTGGGAGACCGGGATTGGCGTCAGATTCCCCTAACCCTAACCCTAACCCTAACCCTAACCCTAACCTTGACCCCTGACCCCTGACCCCTTGACCCCTGACCCCTGACCTCTTACCCCTTCACCCCTGACCCCTAACCCCTAACCCCTGACCCCTAACCCCATTTACCTTTAACCCCAAACACCCCCCCCCCCCCCCCTTGGTTTTTATTGCGGTTTTGGCGTTTTCAGACCATTTTGGCAATTTTTGGTTTTTTGACGTTTTTAAGACACTTCTCTAACCCCCCCCCCCCCCCCCCCCCCCAGGGGTCATTAAGACACTAGGAGACCGGGAAAACGTTCTTTCGGCCGCATTAAGACACTTGGGAGACCGGGATTAGCTCGGCAAGACACTTGGAAAACAAGAAAAAACGTTCGTTCGGTCGCATTAAGACACTTGGAGACCGGGATTAGCGTCAGAAAAACACTAGTTTTAGGGGAAAAAAACGCAAATTCCTGGGATTAGGTTTAGGCAAGGGTTAGGTTTAGGCTGCAATCCCCAAGGGTTAGGGTAAGAGTAGGGAACAGGAGAGGGATAGCACGTTCGATCGCATTAAGACACTTGGAGACCGGGTTTAGCTCGGCAAGACACTTGGAAACCAGGAAAAAACGCTCGTTCGATCGCATTAAGACACTTGGAGACCGGGTTTAGCTCGGCAAGACACTTGGAAACCAGGAAAAAACGCTCGTTCGATCGCATTAAGACACTTGGAGACCGGGTTTAGCTCGGCAAGACACTTGGAAACCAGGAAAAAACGCTCGTTCGATCGCATTAAGACACTTGGAGACCGGGTTTAGCTCGGCAAGACACTTGGAAAACAAGAAAAAACGTTCGTTCGATCGCATTAAGACACTTGGAGACCGGGATTAGCGTCAGAAAAACACTAGTTTTAGGGGAAAAAAACGCAAATTCCTGGGATTAGGTTTAGGCAAGGGTTAGGTTTAGGCTGCAATCCCCAAGGGTTAGGGTAAGAGTAGGGAACAGGAGAGGGATAGCACGTTCGATCGCATTAAGACACTTGGAGACCGGGTTTAGCTCGGCAAGACACTTGGAAACCAGGAAAAAACGCTCGTTCGATCGCATTAAGACACTTGGAGACCGGGTTTAGCTCGGCAAGACACTTGGAAACCAGGAAAAAACGCTCGTTCGATCGCATTAAGACACTTGGAGACCGGGTTTAGCTCGGCAAGACACTTGGAAACCAGGAAAAAACGCTCGTTCGATCGCATTAAGACACTTGGGAGACCGGGATTGGCGTCAGATTCCCCTAACCCTAACCCTAACCCTAACCCTAACCTTGACCCCTGACCCCTTGACCCCTGACCCCTGACCTCTTACCCCTTCACCCCTCACCCCTAACCCCTAACCCCTGACCCCTAACCCCATTTACCTTTAACCCCAACCCCCCCCCCCCCCCCCCCCCCTTGGTTTTTATTGCGGTTTTGGCGTTTTCAGACCATTTTGGCAATTTTTGGTTTTTTGACGTTTTTAAGACACTTCTCTAACCCCCCCCCCCAGGGGTCATTAAGACACTAGGAGACCGGGAAAACGTTCTTTCGGCCGCATTAAGACACTTGGGAGACCGGGATTAGCTCGGCAAGACACTTGGAAAACAAGAAAAAACGTTCGTTCGGTCGCATTAAGACACTTGGAGACCGGGATTAGCGTCAGAAAAACACTAGTTTTAGGGGAAAAAAACGCAAATTCCTGGGATTAGGTTTAGGCAAGGGTTAGGTTTAGGCTGCAATCCCCAAGGGTTAGGGTAAGAGTAGGGAACAGGAGAGGGATAGCACGTTCGATCGCATTAAGACACTTGGAGACCGGGTTTAGCTCGGCAAGACACTTGGAAACCAGGAAAAAAACGCTCGTTCGATCGCATTAAGACACTTGGAGACCGGGTTTAGCTCGGCAAGACACTTGGAAACCAGGAAAAAACGCTCGTTCGATCGCATTAAGACACTTGGAGACCGGGTTTAGCTCGGCAAGACACTTGGAAACCAGGAAAAAACGCTCGTTCGATCGCATTAAGACACTTGGAGACCGGGTTTAGCTCGGCAAGACACTTGGAAACCAGGAAAAAACGCTCGTTCGATCGCATTAAGACACTTGGGAGACCGGGATTGGCGTCAGATTCCCCTAACCCTAACCCTAACCCTAACCCTAACCCTAACCTTTACCCCTGACCCCTGACCCCTTGACCCCTGACCCCTGACCTCTTACCCCTTCACCCCTCACCCCTAACCCCTAACCCCTGACCCCTAACCCCATTTACCTTTAACCCCAACCCCCCCCCCCCCCCCCTTGGTTTTTATTGCGGTTTTGGCGTTTTCAGACCATTTTGTCAATTTTTGGTTTTTTAACGTTTTTAAGACACTTCTCTAACCCCCCCCCCCCAGGGGTCATTAAGACACTAGGAGACCGGGAAAACGTTCTTTCGGCCGCATTAAGACACTTGGGAGACCGGGATTAGCTCGGCAAGACACTTGGAAACCAGGAAAAAACGCTCGTTCGATCGCATTAAGACACTTGGAGACCGGGTTTAGCTCGGCAAGACACTTGGAAACCAGGAAAAAACGCTCGTTCGATCGCATTAAGACACTTGGGAGACCGGGATTGGCGTCAGATTCCCCTAACCCTAACCCTAACCCTAACCCTAACCCTAACCCTAACCTTGACCCCTGACCCCTGACCCCTTGACCCCTGACCCCTGACCCCTTACCCCTTCACCCCTGACCCCTAACCCCTAACCCCTGACCCCTAACCCCATTTACCTTTAACCCCAACCCCCCCCCCCCCCCCCCCCCCCCCCCCCCTTGGTTTTTATTGCGGTTTTGGCGCTTTCAGACCATTTTGGCAATTTTTGGTTTTTTGACGTTTTTAAGACACTTCTCTAACCCCCCCCCCCCAGGGGTCATTAAGACACTAGGAGACCGGGAAAACGTTCTTTCGGCCGCATTAAGACACTTGGGAGACCGGGATTAGCTCGGCAAGACACTTGGAAAACAAGGAAAAACGTTCGTTCGGTCGCATTAAGACACTTGGAGACCGGGATTAGCGTCAGAAAAACACTAGTTTTAGGGGAAAAAAACGCAAATTCCTGGGATTAGGTTTAGGCAAGGGTTAGGTTTAGGCTGCAATCCCCAAGGGTTAGGGTAAGAGTAGGGAACAGGAGAGGGATAGCACGTTCGATCGCATTAAGACACTTGGAGACCGGGTTTAGCTCGGCAAGACACTTGGAAAACGGGAAAAAACGTTCGTTCGGTCGCATTAAGACACTTGGAGACCGGGATTAGCGTCAGAAAAACACTAGTTTTAGGGGAAAAAAACGCAAATTCCTGGGATTAGGTTTAGGCAAGGGTTAGGTTTAGGCTGCAATCCCCAAGGGTTAGGGTAAGAGTAGGGAACAGGAGAGGGATAGCACGTTCGATCGCATTAAGACACTTGGAGACCGGGTTTAGCTCGGCAAGACACTTGGAAAACAGGAAAAAACGCTCGTTCGATCGCATTAAGACACTTGGAGACCGGGTTTAGCTCGGCAAGACACTTGGAAAACAGGAAAAAACGCTCGTTCGATCGCATTAAGACACTTGGAGACCGGGTTTAGCTCGGCAAGACACTTGGAAAACAGGAAAAAACGCTCGTTCGATCGCATTAAGACACTTGGAGACCGGGTTTAGCTCGGCAAGACACTTGGAAAACAGGAAAAAACGCTCGTTCGATCGCATTAAGACACTTGGGAGACCGGGATTGGCGTCAGATTCCCCTAACCCTAACCCTAACCCTAACCCTAACCCTAACCTTGACCCCTGACCCCTGACCCCTTGACCCCTGACCCCTGACCCCTTACCCCTTCACCCCTGACCCCTAACCCCTAACCCCTGACCCCTAACCCCATTTACCTTTAACCCCAAATACCCCCCCCCCCCCCCCCCCCCTTGGTTTTTATTGCGGTTTTGGCGTTTTCAGACCATTTTGGCAATTTTTGGTTTTTTGACGTTTTTAAGACACTTCTCTAACCCCCCCCCCCAGGGGTCATTAAGACACTAGGAGACCGGGAAAACGTTCTTTCGGCCGCATTAAGACACTTGGGAGACCGGGATTAGCTCGGCAAGACACTTGGAAAACAAGGAAAAACGTTCGTTCGGTCGCATTAAGACACTTGGAGACCGGGATTAGCGTCAGAAAAACACTAGTTTTAGGGGAAAAAAACGCAAATTCCTGGGATTAGGTTTAGGCAAGGGTTAGGTTTAGGCTGCAATCCCCAAGGGTTAGGGTAAGAGTAGGGAACAGGAGAGGGATAGCAC
This sequence comes from Ranitomeya variabilis, assembly GCF_051348905.1. Lineage (NCBI taxonomy): Eukaryota > Metazoa > Chordata > Amphibia > Anura > Dendrobatidae > Ranitomeya > Ranitomeya variabilis. Next base: position 117,766 of record NW_027507949.1, on the reverse strand, counting down.
GTTCGATCGCATTAAGACACTTGGAGACCGGGTTTAGCTCGGCAAGACACTTGGAAAACGGGAAAAAACGTTCGTTCGGTCGCATTAAGACACTTGGAGACCGGGATTAGCGTCAGAAAAACACTAGTTTTAGGGGAAAAAAACGCAAATTCCTGGGATTAGGTTTAGGCAAGGGTTAGGTTTAGGCTGCAATCCCCAAGGGTTAGGGTAAGAGTAGGGAACAGGAGAGGGATAGCACGTTCGATCGCATTAAGACACTTGGAGACCGGGTTTAGCTCGGCAAGACACTTGGAAAACAGAAAAAAACGCTCGTTCGATCGCATTAAGACACTTGGAGACCGGGTTTAGCTCGGCAAGACACTTGGAAAACAGGAAAAAACGCTCGTTCGATCGCATTAAGACACTTGGAGACCGGGTTTAGCTCGGCAAGACACTTGGAAAACAGGAAAAAACGCTCGTTCGATCGCATTAAGACACTTGGAGACCGGGTTTAGCTCGGCAAGACACTTGGAAACCAGGAAAAAACGCTCGTTCGATCGCATTAAGACACTTGGAGACCGGGTTTAGCTCGGCAAGACACTTGGAAACCAGGAAAAAACGCTCGTTCGATCGCATTAAGACACTTGGGAGACCGGGATTGGCGTCAGATTCCCCTAACCCTAACCCTAACCCTAACCCTAACCCTAACCCTAACCCTAACCTTGACCCCTGACCCCTGACCCCTTGACCCCTGACCCCTGACCTCTTACCCCTTCACCCCTCACCCCTAACCCCTAACCCCTGACCCCTAACCCCATTTACCTTTAACCCCAACCCCCCCCCCCCCCCCCCCTTGGTTTTTATTGCGGTTTTGGCGTTTTCAGACCATTTTGGCAATTTTTGGTTTTTTGACGTTTTTAAGACACTTCTCTAACCCCCCCCCCCCCCAGGGGTCATTAAGACACTAGGAGACCGGGAAAACGTTCTTTCGGCCGCATTAAGACACTTGGGAGACCGGGATTAGCTCGGCAAGACACTTGGAAAACAAGAAAAAACGTTCGTTCGGTCGCATTAAGACACTTGGAGACCGGGATTAGCGTCAGAAAAACACTAGTTTTAGGGGAAAAAAACGCAAATTCCTGGGATTAGGTTTAGGCAAGGGTTAGGTTTAGGCTGCAATCCCCAAGGGTTAGGGTAAGAGTAGGGAACAGGAGAGGGATAGCACGTTCGATCGCATTAAGACACTTGGAGACCGGGTTTAGCTCGGCAAGACACTTGGAAACCAGGAAAAAACGCTCGTTCGATCGCATTAAGACACTTGGAGACCGGGTTTAGCTCGGCAAGACACTTGGAAACCAGGAAAAAACGCTCGTTCGATCGCATTAAGACACTTGGGAGACCGGGATTGGCGTCAGATTCCCCTAACCCTAACCCTAACCCTAACCCTAACCCTAACCCTAACCCTAACCTTGACCCCTGACCCCTGACCCCTTGACCCCTGACCCCTGACCTCTTACCCCTTCACCCCTCACCCCTAACCCCTAACCCCTGACCCCTAACCCCATTTACCTTTAACCCCAACCCCCCCCCCCCCCCCCCCCCTTGGTTTTTATTGCGGTTTTGGCGTTTTTCAGACCATTTTGTCAATTTTTGGTTTTTTAACGTTTTTAAGACACTTCTCTAACCCCCCCCCCCCCCCAGGGGTCATTAAGACACTAGGAGACCGGGAAAACGTTCTTTCGGCCGCATTAAGACACTTGGGAGACCGGGATTAGCTCGGCAAGACACTTGGAAACCAGGAAAAAACGCTCGTTCGATCGCATTAAGACACTTGGAGACCGGGTTTAGCTCGGCAAGACACTTGGAAACCAGGAAAAAACGCTCGTTCGATCGCATTAAGACACTTGGGAGACCGGGATTGGCGTCAGATTCCCCTAACCCTAACCCTAACCCTAACCCTAACCCTAACCTTGACCCCTGACCCCTGACCCCTTGACCCCTGACCCCTGACCCCTTACCCCTTCACCCCTGACCCCTAACCCCTAACCCCTGACCCCTAACCCCATTTACCTTTAACCCCAACACCCCCCCCCCCCCCCCCCCCCCCTTGGTTTTTATTGCGGTTTTGGCGTTTTCAGACCATTTTGGCAATTTTTGGTTTTTTGACGTTTTTAAGACACTTCTCTAACCCCCCCCCCCCCAGGGGTCATTAAGACACTAGGAGACCGGGAAAACGTTCTTTCGGCCGCATTAAGACACTTGGGAGACCGGGATTAGCTCGGCAAGACACTTGGAAACCAGGAAAAAACGCTCGTTCGATCGCATTAAGACACTTGGAGACCGGGTTTAGCTCGGCAAGACACTTGGAAACCAGGAAAAAACGCTCGTTCGATCGCATTAAGACATTTGGGAGACCGGGATTGGCGTCAGATTCCCCTAACCCTAACCCTAACCCTAACCCTAACCCTAACCTTGACCCCTGACCCCTGACCCCTTGACCCCTGACCCCTGACCTCTTACACCTTCACCCCTCACCCCTAACCCCTAACCCCTGACCCCTAACCCCATTTACCTTTAACCCCAAACCCCACCCCCCCCCCCCCACCCCCCCTTGGTTTTTATTGCGGTTTTGGCGTTTTCAGACCATTTTGGCAATTTTTGGTTTTTTGACGTTTTTAAGACACTTCTCTAACCCCCCCCCCCCCCCCCAGGGGTCATTAAGACACTAGGAGACCGGGAAAACGTTCTTTCGGCCGCATTAAGACACTTGGGAGACCGGGATTAGCTCGGCAAGACACTTGGAAAACAAGAAAAAACGTTCGTTCGGTCGCATTAAGACACTTGGAGACCGGGATTAGCGTCAGAAAAACACTAGTTTTAGGGGAAAAAAACGCAAATTCCTGGGATTAGGTTTAGGCAAGGGTTAGGTTTAGGCTGCAATCCCCAAGGGTTAGGGTAAGAGTAGGGAACAGGAGAGGGATAGCACGTTCGATCGCATTAAGACACTTGGAGACCGGGTTTAGCTCGGCAAGACACTTGGAAACCAGGAAAAAACGCTCGTTCGATCGCATTAAGACACTTGGAGACCGGGTTTAGCTCGGCAAGACACTTGGAAACCAGGAAAAAACGCTCGTTCGATCGCATTAAGACACTTGGAGACCGGGTTTAGCTCGGCAAGACACTTGGAAAACAGGAAAAAACGCTCGTTCGATCGCATTAAGACACTTGGGAGACCGGGATTGGCGTCAGATTCCCCTAACCCTAACCCTAACCCTAACCCTAACCCTAACCCTAACCCTAACCTTGACCCCTGACCCCTGACCCCTTGACCCCTGACCCCTGACCCCTTACCCCTTCACCCCTGACCCCTAACCCCTAACCCCTGACCCCTAACCCCATTTACCTTTAACCCCAAATACCCCCCCCCCCCCCCCCCCTTGGTTTTTATTGCGGTTTTGGCGTTTTCAGACCATTTTGGCAATTTTTGGTTTTTTGACGTTTTTAAGACACTTCTCTAACCCCCCCCCCAGGGGTCATTAAGACACTAGGAGACCGGGAAAACGTTCTTTCGGCCGCATTAAGACACTTGGGAGACCGGGATTAGCTCGGCAAGACACTTGGAAAACAAGGAAAAACGTTCGTTCGGTCGCATTAAGACACTTGGAGACCGGGATTAGCGTCAGAAAAACACTAGTTTTAGGGGAAAAAAACGCAAATTCCTGGGATTAGGTTTAGGCAAGGGTTAGGTTTAGGCTGCAATCCCCAAGGGTTAGGGTAAGAGTAGGGAACAGGAGAGGGATAGCACGTTCGATCGCATTAAGACACTTGGAGACCGGGTTTAGCTCGGCAAGACACTTGGAAAACGGGAAAAAACGTTCGTTCGGTCGCATTAAGACACTTGGAGACCGGGATTAGCGTCAGAAAAACACTAGTTTTAGGGGAAAAAAACGCAAATTCCTGGGATTAGGTTTAGGCAAGGGTTAGGTTTAGGCTGCAATCCCCAAGGGTTAGGGTAAGAGTAGGGAACAGGAGAGGGATAGCACGTTCGATCGCATTAAGACACTTGGAGACCGGGTTTAGCTCGGCAAGACACTTGGAAAACAGAAAAAAACGCTCGTTCGATCGCATTAAGACACTTGGAGACCGGGTTTAGCTCGGCAAGACACTTGGAAAACAGGAAAAAACGCTCGTTCGATCGCATTAAGACACTTGGAGACCGGGTTTAGCTCGGCAAGACACTTGGAAAACAGGAAAAAACGCTCGTTCGATCGCATTAAGACACTTGGAGACCGGGTTTAGCTCGGCAAGACACTTGGAAACCAGGAAAAAACGCTCGTTCGATCGCATTAAGACACTTGGGAGACCGGGATTGGCGTCAGATTCCCCTAACCCTAACCCTAACCCTAACCCTAACCCTAACCCTAACCCTAACCTTGACCCCTGACCCCTGACCCCTTGACCCCTGACCCCTGACCTCTTACCCCTTCACCCCTGACCCCTAACCCCTAACCCCTGACCCCTAACCCCATTTACCTTTAACCCCAAATACCCCCCCCCCCCCCCCCCCTTGGTTTTTATTGCGGTTTTGGCGTTTTCAGACCATTTTGGCAATTTTTGGTTTTTTGACGTTTTTAAGACACTTCTCTAACCCCCCCCCCCCCCAGGGGTCATTAAGACACTAGGAGACCGGGAAAACGTTCTTTCGGCCGCATTAAGACACTTGGGAGACCGGGATTAGCTCGGCAAGACACTTGGAAAACAAGAAAAAACGTTCGTTCGGTCGCATTAAGACACTTGGAGACCGGGATTAGAGTCAGAAAAACACTAGTTTTAGGGGAAAAAAACGCAAATTCCTGGGATTAGGTTTAGGCAAGGGTTAGGTTTAGGCTGCAATCCCCAAGGGTTAGGGTAAGAGTAGGGAACAGGAGAGGGATAGCACGTTCGATCGCATTAAGACACTTGGAGACCGGGTTTAGCTCGGCAAGACACTTGGAAACCAGGAAAAAACGCTCGTTCGATCGCATTAAGACACTTGGGAGACCGGGATTGGCGTCAGATTCCCCTAACCCTAACCCTAACCCTAACCCTAACCCTAACCTTGACCCCTGACCCCTGACCCCTTGACCCCTGACCCCTGACCCCTTACCCCTTCACCCCTGACCCCTAACCCCTAACCCCTGACCCCTAACCCCATTTACCTTTAACCCCAACACCCCCCCCCCCCCCCCCTTGGTTTTTATTGCGGTTTTGGCGTTTTCAGACCATTTTGGCAATTTTTGGTTTTTTGACGTTTTTAAGACACTTCTCTAACCCCCCCCCCCAGGGGTCATTAAGACACTAGGAGACCGGGAAAACGTTCTTTCGGCCGCATTAAGACACTTGGGAGACCGGGATTAGCTCGGCAAGACACTTGGAAAACAAGGAAAAACGTTCGTTCGGTCGCATTAAGACACTTGGAGACCGGGATTAGCGTCAGAAAAACACTAGTTTTAGGGGAAAAAAACGCAAATTCCTGGGATTAGGTTTAGGCAAGGGTTAGGTTTAGGCTGCAATCCCCAAGGGTTAGGGTAAGAGTAGGGAACAGGAGAGGGATAGCACGTTCGATCGCATTAAGACACTTGGAGACCGGGTTTAGCTCGGCAAGACACTTGGAAAACGGGAAAAAACGTTCGTTCGGTCGCATTAAGACACTTGGAGACCGGGATTAGCGTCAGAAAAACACTAGTTGTAGGGGAAAAAAACGCAAATTCCTGGGATTAGGTTTAGGCAAGGGTTAGGTTTAGGCTGCAATCCCCAAGGGTTAGGGTAAGAGTAGGGAACAGGAGAGGGATAGCACGTTCGATCGCATTAAGACACTTGGAGACCGGGTTTAGCTCGGCAAGACACTTGGAAAACAGGAAAAAACGCTCGTTCGATCGCATTAAGACACTTGGAGACCGGGTTTAGCTCGGCAAGACACTTGGAAAACAGGAAAAAACGCTCGTTCGATCGCATTAAGACACTTGGAGACCGGGTTTAGCTCGGCAAGACACTTGGAAAACAGGAAAAAACGCTCGTTCGATCGCATTAAGACACTTGGGAGACCGGGATTAGCTCGGCAAGACACTTGGAAAACAAGAAAAAACGTTCGTTCGATCGCATTAAGACACTTGGAGACCGGGATTAGCGTCAGAAAAACACTAGTTTTAGGGGAAAAAAACGCAAATTCCTGGGATTAGGTTTAGGCAAGGGTTAGGTTTAGGCTGCAATCCCCAAGGGTTAGGGTAAGAGTAGGGAACAGGAGAGGGATAGCACGTTCGATCGCATTAAGACACTTGGAGACCGGGTTTAGCTCGGCAAGACACTTGGAAAACGGGAAAAAACGTTCGTTCGGTCGCATTAAGACACTTGGAGACCGGGATTAGCGTCAGAAAAACACTAGTTTTAGGGGAAAAAAACGCAAATTCCTGGGATTAGGTTTAGGCAAGGGTTAGGTTTAGGCTGCAATCCCCAAGGGTTAGGGTAAGAGTAGGGAACAGGAGAGGGATAGCACGTTCGATCGCATTAAGACACTTGGAGACCGGGTTTAGCTCGGCAAGACACTTGGAAAACAGAAAAAAACGCTCGTTCGGTCGCATTAAGACACTTGGAGACCGGGTTTAGCTCGGCAAGACACTTGGAAAACAAGAAAAAACGTTCGTTCGGTCGCATTAAGACACTTGGAGACCGGGATTAGCGTCAGAAAAACACTAGTTTTAGGGGAAAAAAACGCAAATTCCTGGGATTAGGTTTAGGCAAGGGTTAGGTTTAGGCTGCAATCCCCAAGGGTTAGGGTAAGAGTAGGGAACAGGAGAGGGATAGCACGTTCGATCGCATTAAGACACTTGGAGACCGGGTTTAGCTCGGCAAGACACTTGGAAACCAGGAAAAAACGCTCGTTCGATCGCATTAAGACACTTGGAGACCGGGTTTAGCTCGGCAAGACACTTGGAAACCAGGAAAAAACGCTCGTTCGATCGCATTAAGACACTTGGAGACCGGGTTTAGCTCGGCAAGACACTTGGAAACCAGGAAAAAACGCTCGTTCGATCGCATTAAGACACTTGGAGACCGGGTTTAGCTCGGCAAGACACTTGGAAACCAGGAAAAAACGCTCGTTCGATCGCATTAAGACACTTGGGAGACCGGGATTGGCGTCAGATTCCCCTAACCCTAACCCTAACCCTAACCCTAACCTTGACCCCTGACCCCTTGACCCCTGACCCCTGACCTCTTACCCCTTCACCCCTCACCCCTAACCCCTAACCCCTGACCCCTAACCCCATTTACCTTTAACCCCAACCCCCCCCCCCCCCCCCCCCCTTGGTTTTTATTGCGGTTTTGGCGTTTTCAGACCATTTTGGCAATTTTTGGTTTTTTGACGTTTTTAAGACACTTCTCTAACCCCCCCCCCCCAGGGGTCATTAAGACACTAGGAGACCGGGAAAACGTTCTTTCGGCCGCATTAAGACACTTGGGAGACCGGGATTAGCTCGGCAAGACACTTGGAAAACAAGGAAAAACGTTCGTTCGGTCGCATTAAGACACTTGGAGACCGGGATTAGCGTCAGAAAAACACTAGTTTTAGGGGAAAAAAACGCAAATTCCTGGGATTAGGTTTAGGCAAGGGTTAGGTTTAGGCTGCAATCCCCAAGGGTTAGGGTAAGAGTAGGGAACAGGAGAGGGATAGCACGTTCGATCGCATTAAGACACTTGGAGACCGGGTTTAGCTCGGCAAGACACTTGGAAAACGGGAAAAAACGTTCGTTCGGTCGCATTAAGACACTTGGAGACCGGGATTAGCGTCAGAAAAACACTAGTTTTAGGGGAAAAAAACGCAAATTCCTGGGATTAGGTTTAGGCAAGGGTTAGGTTTAGGCTGCAATCCCCAAGGGTTAGGGTAAGAGTAGGGAACAGGAGAGGGATAGCACGTTCGATCGCATTAAGACACTTGGAGACCGGGTTTAGCTCGGCAAGACACTTGGAAACCAGGAAAAAACGCTCGTTCGATCGCATTAAGACACTTGGAGACCGGGTTTAGCTCGGCAAGACACTTGGAAACCAGGAAAAAACGCTCGTTCGATCGCATTAAGACACTTGGGAGACCGGGATTGGCGTCAGATTCCCCTAACCCTAACCCTAACCCTAACCCTAACCCTAACCCTAACCCTAACCTTGACCCCTGACCCCTGACCCCTTGACCCCTGACCCCTGACCTCTTACCCCTTCACCCCTCACCCCTAACCCCTAACCCCTGACCCCTAACCCCATTTACCTTTAACCCCAACCCCCCCCCCCCCCCCCCCCTTGGTTTTTATTGCGGTTTTGGCGTTTTTCAGACCATTTTGTCAATTTTTGGTTTTTTAACGTTTTTAAGACACTTCTCTAACCCCCCCCCCCCCCAGGGGTCATTAAGACACTAGGAGACCGGGAAAACGTTCTTTCGGCCGCATTAAGACACTTGGGAGACCGGGATTAGCTCGGCAAGACACTTGGAAACCAGGAAAAAACGCTCGTTCGATCGCATTAAGACACTTGGAGACCGGGTTTAGCTCGGCAAGACACTTGGAAACCAGGAAAAAACGCTCGTTCGATCGCATTAAGACACTTGGGAGACCGGGATTGGCGTCAGATTCCCCTAACCCTAACCCTAACCCTAACCCTAACCCTAACCTTGACCCCTGACCCCTGACCCCTTGACCCCTGACCCCTGACCCCTTACCCCTTCACCCCTGACCCCTAACCCCTAACCCCTGACCCCTAACCCCATTTACCTTTAACCCCAACACCCCCCCCCCCCCCCCCTTGGTTTTTATTGCGGTTTTGGCGTTTTCAGACCATTTTGGCAATTTTTGGTTTTTTGACGTTTTTAAGACACTTCTCTAACCCCCCCCCCCCCAGGGGTCATTAAGACACTAGGAGACCGGGAAAACGTTCTTTCGGCCGCATTAAGACACTTGGGAGACCGGGATTAGCTCGGCAAGACACTTGGAAACCAGGAAAAAACGCTCGTTCGATCGCATTAAGACACTTGGAGACCGGGTTTAGCTCGGCAAGACACTTGGAAACCAGGAAAAAACGCTCGTTCGATCGCATTAAGACATTTGGGAGACCGGGATTGGCGTCAGATTCCCCTAACCCTAACCCTAACCCTAACCCTAACCCTAACCTTGACCCCTGACCCCTGACCCCTTGACCCCTGACCCCTGACCTCTTACACCTTCACCCCTCACCCCTAACCCCTAACCCCTGACCCCTAACCCCATTTACCTTTAACCCCAAACCCCACCCCCCCCCCCCCCCACCCCCCCTTGGTTTTTATTGCGGTTTTGGCGTTTTCAGACCATTTTGGCAATTTTTGGTTTTTTGACGTTTTTAAGACACTTCTCTAACCCCCCCCCCCCCCCCCCCAGGGGTCATTAAGACACTAGGAGACCGGGAAAACGTTCTTTCGGCCGCATTAAGACACTTGGGAGACCGGGATTAGCTCGGCAAGACACTTGGAAAACAAGAAAAAACGTTCGTTCGGTCGCATTAAGACACTTGGAGACCGGGATTAGCGTCAGAAAAACACTAGTTTTAGGGGAAAAAAACGCAAATTCCTGGGATTAGGTTTAGGCAAGGGTTAGGTTTAGGCTGCAATCCCCAAGGGTTAGGGTAAGAGTAGGGAACAGGAGAGGGATAGCACGTTCGATCGCATTAAGACACTTGGAGACCGGGTTTAGCTCGGCAAGACACTTGGAAACCAGGAAAAAACGCTCGTTCGATCGCATTAAGACACTTGGAGACCGGGTTTAGCTCGGCAAGACACTTGGAAACCAGGAAAAAACGCTCGTTCGATCGCATTAAGACACTTGGAGACCGGGTTTAGCTCGGCAAGACACTTGGAAAACAGGAAAAAACGCTCGTTCGATCGCATTAAGACACTTGGGAGACCGGGATTGGCGTCAGATTCCCCTAACCCTAACCCTAACCCTAACCCTAACCCTAACCCTAACCTTGACCCCTGACCCCTGACCCCTTGACCCCTGACCCCTGACCCCTTACCCCTTCACCCCTGACCCCTAACCCCTAACCCCTGACCCCTAACCCCATTTACCTTTAACCCCAAATACCCCCCCCCCCCCCCCCCTTGGTTTTTATTGCGGTTTTGGCGTTTTCAGACCATTTTGGCAATTTTTGGTTTTTTGACGTTTTTAAGACACTTCTCTAACCCCCCCCCCAGGGGTCATTAAGACACTAGGAGACCGGGAAAACGTTCTTTCGGCCGCATTAAGACACTTGGGAGACCGGGATTAGCTCGGCAAGACACTTGGAAAACAAGGAAAAACGTTCGTTCGGTCGCATTAAGACACTTGGAGACCGGGATTAGCGTCAGAAAAACACTAGTTTTAGGGGAAAAAAACGCAAATTCCTGGGATTAGGTTTAGGCAAGGGTTAGGTTTAGGCTGCAATCCCCAAGGGTTAGGGTAAGAGTAGGGAACAGGAGAGGGATAGCACGTTCGATCGCATTAAGACACTTGGAGACCGGGTTTAGCTCGGCAAGACACTTGGAAAACGGGAAAAAACGTTCGTTCGGTCGCATTAAGACACTTGGAGACCGGGATTAGCGTCAGAAAAACACTAGTTTTAGGGGAAAAAAACGCAAATTCCTGGGATTAGGTTTAGGCAAGGGTTAGGTTTAGGCTGCAATCCCCAAGGGTTAGGGTAAGAGTAGGGAACAGGAGAGGGATAGCACGTTCGATCGCATTAAGACACTTGGAGACCGGGTTTAGCTCGGCAAGACACTTGGAAAACAGAAAAAAACGCTCGTTCGATCGCATTAAGACACTTGGAGACCGGGTTTAGCTCGGCAAGACACTTGGAAAACAGGAAAAAACGCTCGTTCGATCGCATTAAGACACTTGGAGACCGGGTTTAGCTCGGCAAGACACTTGGAAAACAGGAAAAAACGCTCGTTCGATCGCATTAAGACACTTGGAGACCGGGTTTAGCTCGGCAAGACACTTGGAAACCAGGAAAAAACGCTCGTTCGATCGCATTAAGACACTTGGGAGACCGGGATTGGCGTCAGATTCCCCTAACCCTAACCCTAACCCTAACCCTAACCCTAACCCTAACCCTAACCTTGACCCCTGACCCCTGACCCCTTGACCCCTGACCCCTGACCTCTTACCCCTTCACCCCTGACCCCTAACCCCTAACCCCTGACCCCTAACCCCATTTACCTTTAACCCCAAATACCCCCCCCCCCCCCCCCCTTGGTTTTTATTGCGGTTTTGGCGTTTTCAGACCATTTTGGCAATTTTTGGTTTTTTGACGTTTTTAAGACACTTCTCTAACCCCCCCCCCCCCCAGGGGTCATTAAGACACTAGGAGACCGGGAAAACGTTCTTTCGGCCGCATTAAGACACTTGGGAGACCGGGATTAGCTCGGCAAGACACTTGGAAAACAAGAAAAAACGTTCGTTCGGTCGCATTAAGACACTTGGAGACCGGGATTAGAGTCAGAAAAACACTAGTTTTAGGGGAAAAAAACGCAAATTCCTGGGATTAGGTTTAGGCAAGGGTTAGGTTTAGGCTGCAATCCCCAAGGGTTAGGGTAAGAGTAGGGAACAGGAGAGGGATAGCACGTTCGATCGCATTAAGACACTTGGAGACCGGGTTTAGCTCGGCAAGACACTTGGAAACCAGGAAAAAACGCTCGTTCGATCGCATTAAGACACTTGGGAGACCGGGATTGGCGTCAGATTCCCCTAACCCTAACCCTAACCCTAACCCTAACCCTAACCTTGACCCCTGACCCCTGACCCCTTGACCCCTGACCCCTGACCCCTTACCCCTTCACCCCTGACCCCTAACCCCTAACCCCTGACCCCTAACCCCATTTACCTTTAACCCCAACACCCCCCCCCCCCCCCCCCCTTGGTTTTTATTGCGGTTTTGGCGTTTTCAGACCATTTTGGCAATTTTTGGTTTTTTGACGTTTTTAAGACACTTCTCTAACCCCCCCCCCCAGGGGTCATTAAGACACTAGGAGACCGGGAAAACGTTCTTTCGGCCGCATTAAGACACTTGGGAGACCGGGATTAGCTCGGCAAGACACTTGGAAAACAAGGAAAAACGTTCGTTCGGTCGCATTAAGACACTTGGAGACCGGGATTAGCGTCAGAAAAACACTAGTTTTAGGGGAAAAAAACGCAAATTCCTGGGATTAGGTTTAGGCAAGGGTTAGGTTTAGGCTGCAATCCCCAAGGGTTAGGGTAAGAGTAGGGAACAGGAGAGGGATAGCACGTTCGATCGCATTAAGACACTTGGAGACCGGGTTTAGCTCGGCAAGACACTTGGAAAACGGGAAAAAACGTTCGTTCGGTCGCATTAAGACACTTGGAGACCGGGATTAGCGTCAGAAAAACACTAGTTGTAGGGGAAAAAAACGCAAATTCCTGGGATTAGGTTTAGGCAAGGGTTAGGTTTAGGCTGCAATCCCCAAGGGTTAGGGTAAGAGTAGGGAACAGGAGAGGGATAGCACGTTCGATCGCATTAAGACACTTGGAGACCGGGTTTAGCTCGGCAAGACACTTGGAAAACAGGAAAAAACGCTCGTTCGATCGCATTAAGACACTTGGAGACCGGGTTTAGCTCGGCAAGACACTTGGAAAACAGGAAAAAACGCTCGTTCGATCGCATTAAGACACTTGGAGACCGGGTTTAGCTCGGCAAGACACTTGGAAAACAGGAAAAAACGCTCGTTCGATCGCATTAAGACACTTGGGAGACCGGGATTAGCTCGGCAAGACACTTGGAAAACAAGAAAAAACGTTCGTTCGATCGCATTAAGACACTTGGAGACCGGGATTAGCGTCAGAAAAACACTAGTTTTAGGGGAAAAAAACGCAAATTCCTGGGATTAGGTTTAGGCAAGGGTTAGGTTTAGGCTGCAATCCCCAAGGGTTAGGGTAAGAGTAGGGAACAGGAGAGGGATAGCACGTTCGATCGCATTAAGACACTTGGAGACCGGGTTTAGCTCGGCAAGACACTTGGAAAACGGGAAAAAACGTTCGTTCGGTCGCATTAAGACACTTGGAGACCGGGATTAGCGTCAGAAAAACACTAGTTTTAGGGGAAAAAAACGCAAATTCCTGGGATTAGGTTTAGGCAAGGGTTAGGTTTAGGCTGCAATCCCCAAGGGTTAGGGTAAGAGTAGGGAACAGGAGAGGGATAGCACGTTCGATCGCATTAAGACACTTGGAGACCGGGTTTAGCTCGGCAAGACACTTGGAAAACAGAAAAAAACGCTCGTTCGGTCGCATTAAGACACTTGGAGACCGGGTTTAGCTCGGCAAGACACTTGGAAAACAAGAAAAAACGTTCGTTCGGTCGCATTAAGACACTTGGAGACCGGGATTAGCGTCAGAAAAACACTAGTTTTAGGGGAAAAAAACGCAAATTCCTGGGATTAGGTTTAGGCAAGGGTTAGGTTTAGGCTGCAATCCCCAAGGGTTAGGGTAAGAGTAGGGAACAGGAGAGGGATAGCACGTTCGATCGCATTAAGACACTTGGAGACCGGGTTTAGCTCGGCAAGACACTTGGAAACCAGGAAAAAACGCTCGTTCGATCGCATTAAGACACTTGGAGACCGGGTTTAGCTCGGCAAGACACTTGGAAACCAGGAAAAAACGCTCGTTCGATCGCATTAAGACACTTGGAGACCGGGTTTAGCTCGGCAAGACACTTGGAAACCAGGAAAAAACGCTCGTTCGATCGCATTAAGACACTTGGAGACCGGGTTTAGCTCGGCAAGACACTTGGAAACCAGGAAAAAACGCTCGTTCGATCGCATTAAGACACTTGGAGACCGGGTTTAGCTCGGCAAGACACTTGGAAACCAGGAAAAAACGCTCGTTCGATCGCATTAAGACACTTGGGAGACCGGGATTGGCGTCAGATTCCCCTAACCCTAACCCTAACCCTAACCCTAACCCTAACCCTAACCTTGACCCCTGACCCCTGACCCCTTGACCCCTGACCCCTGACCTCTTACCCCTTCACCCCTCACCCCTAACCCCTAACCCCTGACCCCTAACCCCATTTACCTTTAACCCCAACCCCCCCCCCCCCCCCCCCCCCCCTTGGTTTTTATTGCGGTTTTGGCGTTTTCAGACCATTTTGGCAATTTTTGGTTTTTTGACGTTTTTAAGACACTTCTCTAACCCCCCCCCCCCCCAGGGGTCATTAAGACACTAGGAGACCGGGAAAACGTTCTTTCGGCCGCATTAAGACACTTGGGAGACCGGGATTAGCTCGGCAAGACACTTGGAAAACAAGAAAAAACGTTCGTTCGGTCGCATTAAGACACTTGGAGACCGGGATTAGCGTCAGAAAAACACTAGTTTTAGGGGAAAAAAACGCAAATTCCTGGGATTAGGTTTAGGCAAGGGTTAGGTTTAGGCTGCAATCCCCAAGGGTTAGGGTAAGAGTAGGGAACAGGAGAGGGATAGCACGTTCGATCGCATTAAGACACTTGGAGACCGGGTTTAGCTCGGCAAGACACTTGGAAACCAGGAAAAAACGCTCGTTCGATCGCATTAAGACACTTGGAGACCGGGTTTAGCTCGGCAAGACACTTGGAAACCAGGAAAAAATGCTCGTTCGATCGCATTAAGACACTTGGAGACCGGGTTTAGCTCGGCAAGACACTTGGAAACCAGGAAAAAACGCTCGTTCGATCGCATTAAGACACTTGGGAGACCGGGATTGGCGTCAGATTCCCCTAACCCTAACCCTAACCCTAACCCTAACCCTAACCTTGACCCCTGACCCCTGACCCCTTGACCCCTGACCCCTGACCTCTTACCCCTTCACCCCTCACCCCTAACCCCTAACCCCTGACCCCTAACCCCATTTACCTTTAACCCCAACACCCCCCCCCCCCCCCTTGGTTTTTATTGCGGTTTTGGCGTTTTCAGACCATTTTGGCAATTTTTGGTTTTTTGACGTTTTTAAGACACTTCTCTAACCCCCCCCCCCCCCCAGGGGTCATTAAGACACTAGGAGACCGGGAAAACGTTCTTTCGGCCGCATTAAGACACTTGGGAGACCGGGATTAGCTCGGCAAGACACTTGGAAACCAGGAAAAAACGCTCGTTCGATCGCATTAAGACACTTGGAGACCGGGTTTAGCTCGGCAAGACACTTGGAAACCAGGAAAAAACGCTCGTTCGATCGCATTAAGACATTTGGGAGACCGGGATTGGCGTCAGATTCCCCTAACCCTAACCCTAACCCTAACCCTAACCCTAACCCCTGACCCCTGACCCCTTGACCCCTGACCCCTGACCTCTTACCCCTTCACCCCTCACCCCTAACCCCTAACCCCTGACCCCTAACCCCATTTACCTTTAACCCCAAAAACCCCCCCCCCCCCTCCCCCCCCCTTGGTTTTTATTGCGGTTTTGGCGTTTTCAGACCATTTTGGCAATTTTTGGTTTTTTGACGTTTTTAAGACACTTCTCTAACCCCCCCCCCCCCCAGGGGTCATTAAGACACTAGGAGACCGGGAAAACGTTCTTTCGGCCGCATTAAGACACTTGGGAGACCGGGATTAGCTCGGCAAGACACTTGGAAAACAAGAAAAAACGTTCGTTCGGTCGCATTAAGACACTTGGAGACCGGGATTAGCGTCAGAAAAACACTAGTTTTAGGGGAAAAAAACGCAAATTCCTGGGATTAGGTTTAGGCAAGGGTTAGGTTTAGGCTGCAATCCCCAAGGGTTAGGGTAAGAGTAGGGAACAGGAGAGGGATAGCACGTTCGATCGCATTAAGACACTTGGAGACCGGGTTTAGCTCGGCAAGACACTTGGAAACCAGGAAAAAACGCTCGTTCGATCGCATTAAGACACTTGGAGACCGGGTTTAGCTCGGCAAGACACTTGGAAACCAGGAAAAAACGCTCGTTCGATCGCATTAAGACACTTGGAGACCGGGTTTAGCTCGGCAAGACACTTGGAAACCAGGAAAAAACGCTCGTTCGATCGCATTAAGACACTTGGAGACCGGGTTTAGCTCGGCAAGACACTTGGAAACCAGAAAAAAACGCTCGTTCGATCGCATTAAGACACTTGGAGACCGGGTTTAGCTCGGCAAGACACTTGGAAACCAGGAAAAAACGCTCGTTCGATCGCATTAAGACACTTGGGAGACCGGGATTGGCGTCAGATTCCCCTAACCCTAACCCTAACCCTAACCCTAACCCTAACCTTGACCCCTGACCCCTGACCCCTTGACCCCTGACCCCTGACCTCTTACCCCTTCACCCCTGACCCCTAACCCCTAACCCCTGACCCCTAACCCCATTTACCTTTAACCCCAAACACCCCCCCCCCCCTTGGTTTTTATTGCGGTTTTGGCGTTTTCAGACCATTTTGGCAATTTTTGGTTTTTTGACGTTTTTAAGACACTTCTCTAACCCCCCCCCCCCCCCCCCCCCCAGGGGTCATTAAGACACTAGGAGACCGGGAAAACGTTCTTTCGGCCGCATTAAGACACTTGGGAGACCGGGATTAGCTCGGCAAGACACTTGGAAAACAAGAAAAAACGTTCGTTCGGTCGCATTAAGACACTTGGAGACCGGGATTAGCGTCAGAAAAACACTAGTTTTAGGGGAAAAAAACGCAAATTCCTGGGATTAGGTTTAGGCAAGGGTTAGGTTTAGGCTGCAATCCCCAAGGGTTAGGGTAAGAGTAGGGAACAGGAGAGGGATAGCACGTTCGATCGCATTAAGACACTTGGAGACCGGGTTTAGCTCGGCAAGACACTTGGAAACCAGGAAAAAACGCTCGTTCGATCGCATTAAGACACTTGGAGACCGGGTTTAGCTCGGCAAGACACTTGGAAACCAGGAAAAAACGCTCGTTCGATCGCATTAAGACACTTGGAGACCGGGTTTAGCTCGGCAAGACACTTGGAAACCAGGAAAAAACGCTCGTTCGATCGCATTAAGACACTTGGAGACCGGGTTTAGCTCGGCAAGACACTTGGAAAACAAGAAAAAACGTTCGTTCGATCGCATTAAGACACTTGGAGACCGGGATTAGCGTCAGAAAAACACTAGTTTTAGGGGAAAAAAACGCAAATTCCTGGGATTAGGTTTAGGCAAGGGTTAGGTTTAGGCTGCAATCCCCAAGGGTTAGGGTAAGAGTAGGGAACAGGAGAGGGATAGCACGTTCGATCGCATTAAGACACTTGGAGACCGGGTTTAGCTCGGCAAGACACTTGGAAACCAGGAAAAAACGCTCGTTCGATCGCATTAAGACACTTGGAGACCGGGTTTAGCTCGGCAAGACACTTGGAAACCAGGAAAAAACGCTCGTTCGATCGCATTAAGACACTTGGAGACCGGGTTTAGCTCGGCAAGACACTTGGAAACCAGGAAAAAACGCTCGTTCGATCGCATTAAGACACTTGGGAGACCGGGATTGGCGTCAGATTCCCCTAACCCTAACCCTAACCCTAACCCTAACCTTGACCCCTGACCCCTTGACCCCTGACCCCTGACCTCTTACCCCTTCACCCCTCACCCCTAACCCCTAACCCCTGACCCCTAACCCCATTTACCTTTAACCCCAACCCCCCCCCCCCCCCCCCCCCTTGGTTTTTATTGCGGTTTTGGCGTTTTCAGACCATTTTGGCAATTTTTGGTTTTTTGACGTTTTTAAGACACTTCTCTAACCCCCCCCCCCCAGGGGTCATTAAGACACTAGGAGACCGGGAAAACGTTCTTTCGGCCGCATTAAGACACTTGGGAGACCGGGATTAGCTCGGCAAGACACTTGGAAAACAAGGAAAAACGTTCGTTCGGTCGCATTAAGACACTTGGAGACCGGGATTAGCGTCAGAAAAACACTAGTTTTAGGGGAAAAAAACGCAAATTCCTGGGATTAGGTTTAGGCAAGGGTTAGGTTTAGGCTGCAATCCCCAAGGGTTAGGGTAAGAGTAGGGAACAGGAGAGGGATAGCACGTTCGATCGCATTAAGACACTTGGAGACCGGGTTTAGCTCGGCAAGACACTTGGAAAACGGGAAAAAACGTTCGTTCGGTCGCATTAAGACACTTGGAGACCGGGATTAGCGTCAGAAAAACACTAGTTTTAGGGGAAAAAAACGCAAATTCCTGGGATTAGGTTTAGGCAAGGGTTAGGTTTAGGCTGCAATCCCCAAGGGTTAGGGTAAGAGTAGGGAACAGGAGAGGGATAGCACGTTCGATCGCATTAAGACACTTGGAGACCGGGTTTAGCTCGGCAAGACACTTGGAAAACAGGAAAAAACGCTCGTTCGATCGCATTAAGACACTTGGAGACCGGGTTTAGCTCGGCAAGACACTTGGAAAACAGGAAAAAACGCTCGTTCGATCGCATTAAGACACTTGGAGACCGGGTTTAGCTCGGCAAGACACTTGGAAAACAGGAAAAAACGCTCGTTCGATCGCATTAAGACACTTGGAGACCGGGTTTAGCTCGGCAAGACACTTGGAAAACAGGAAAAAACGCTCGTTCGATCGCATTAAGACACTTGGGAGACCGGGATTGGCGTCAGATTCCCCTAACCCTAACCCTAACCCTAACCCTAACCCTAACCTTGACCCCTGACCCCTGACCCCTTGACCCCTGACCCCTGACCTCTTACCCCTTCACCCCTCACCCCTAACCCCTAACCCCTGACCCCTAACCCCATTTACCTTTAACCCCAACCCCCCCCCCCCCCCCCCCCCCCTTGGTTTTTATTGCGGTTTTGGCGTTTTCAGACCATTTTGGCAATTTTTGGTTTTTTGACGTTTTTAAGACACTTCTCTAACCCCCCCCCCCCCCAGGGGTCATTAAGACACTAGGAGACCGGGAAAACGTTCTTTCGGCCGCATTAAGACACTTGGGAGACCGGGATTAGCTCGGCAAGACACTTGGAAAACAAGAAAAAACGTTCGTTCGGTCGCATTAAGACACTTGGAGACCGGGATTAGCGTCAGAAAAACACTAGTTTTAGGGGAAAAAAACGCAAATTCCTGGGATTAGGTTTAGGCAAGGGTTAGGTTTAGGCTGCAATCCCCAAGGGTTAGGGTAAGAGTAGGGAACAGGAGAGGGATAGCACGTTCGATCGCATTAAGACACTTGGAGACCGGGTTTAGCTCGGCAAGACACTTGGAAACCAGGAAAAAACGCTCGTTCGATCGCATTAAGACACTTGGAGACCGGGTTTAGCTCGGCAAGACACTTGGAAACCAGGAAAAAATGCTCGTTCGATCGCATTAAGACACTTGGAGACCGGGTTTAGCTCGGCAAGACACTTGGAAACCAGGAAAAAACGCTCGTTCGATCGCATTAAGACACTTGGGAGACCGGGATTGGCGTCAGATTCCCCTAACCCTAACCCTAACCCTAACCCTAACCCTAACCTTGACCCCTGACCCCTGACCCCTTGACCCCTGACCCCTGACCTCTTACCCCTTCACCCCTCACCCCTAACCCCTAACCCCTGACCCCTAACCCCATTTACCTTTAACCCCAACACCCCCCCCCCCCCCCCTTGGTTTTTATTGCGGTTTTGGCGTTTTCAGACCATTTTGGCAATTTTTGGTTTTTTGACGTTTTTAAGACACTTCTCTAACCCCCCCCCCCCCCCAGGGGTCATTAAGACACTAGGAGACCGGGAAAACGTTCTTTCGGCCGCATTAAGACACTTGGGAGACCGGGATTAGCTCGGCAAGACACTTGGAAACCAGGAAAAAACGCTCGTTCGATCGCATTAAGACACTTGGAGACCGGGTTTAGCTCGGCAAGACACTTGGAAACCAGGAAAAAACGCTCGTTCGATCGCATTAAGACATTTGGGAGACCGGGATTGGCGTCAGATTCCCCTAACCCTAACCCTAACCCTAACCCTAACCCTAACCCCTGACCCCTGACCCCTTGACCCCTGACCCCTGACCTCTTACCCCTTCACCCCTCACCCCTAACCCCTAACCCCTGACCCCTAACCCCATTTACCTTTAACCCCAAAAACCCCCCCCCCCCCCCCCTCCCCCCCCCTTGGTTTTTATTGCGGTTTTGGCGTTTTCAGACCATTTTGGCAATTTTTGGTTTTTTGACGTTTTTAAGACACTTCTCTAACCCCCCCCCCCCCCAGGGGTCATTAAGACACTAGGAGACCGGGAAAACGTTCTTTCGGCCGCATTAAGACACTTGGGAGACCGGGATTAGCTCGGCAAGACACTTGGAAAACAAGAAAAAACGTTCGTTCGGTCGCATTAAGACACTTGGAGACCGGGATTAGCGTCAGAAAAACACTAGTTTTAGGGGAAAAAAACGCAAATTCCTGGGATTAGGTTTAGGCAAGGGTTAGGTTTAGGCTGCAATCCCCAAGGGTTAGGGTAAGAGTAGGGAACAGGAGAGGGATAGCACGTTCGATCGCATTAAGACACTTGGAGACCGGGTTTAGCTCGGCAAGACACTTGGAAACCAGGAAAAAACGCTCGTTCGATCGCATTAAGACACTTGGAGACCGGGTTTAGCTCGGCAAGACACTTGGAAACCAGGAAAAAACGCTCGTTCGATCGCATTAAGACACTTGGAGACCGGGTTTAGCTCGGCAAGACACTTGGAAACCAGGAAAAAACGCTCGTTCGATCGCATTAAGACACTTGGAGACCGGGTTTAGCTCGGCAAGACACTTGGAAACCAGAAAAAAACGCTCGTTCGATCGCATTAAGACACTTGGAGACCGGGTTTAGCTCGGCAAGACACTTGGAAACCAGGAAAAAACGCTCGTTCGATCGCATTAAGACACTTGGGAGACCGGGATTGGCGTCAGATTCCCCTAACCCTAACCCTAACCCTAACCCTAACCCTAACCTTGACCCCTGACCCCTGACCCCTTGACCCCTGACCCCTGACCTCTTACCCCTTCACCCCTGACCCCTAACCCCTAACCCCTGACCCCTAACCCCATTTACCTTTAACCCCAAACACCCCCCCCCCCCCCTTGGTTTTTATTGCGGTTTTGGCGTTTTCAGACCATTTTGGCAATTTTTGGTTTTTTGACGTTTTTAAGACACTTCTCTAACCCCCCCCCCCCCCCCCCCCCCAGGGGTCATTAAGACACTAGGAGACCGGGAAAACGTTCTTTCGGCCGCATTAAGACACTTGGGAGACCGGGATTAGCTCGGCAAGACACTTGGAAAACAAGAAAAAACGTTCGTTCGGTCGCATTAAGACACTTGGAGACCGGGATTAGCGTCAGAAAAACACTAGTTTTAGGGGAAAAAAACGCAAATTCCTGGGATTAGGTTTAGGCAAGGGTTAGGTTTAGGCTGCAATCCCCAAGGGTTAGGGTAAGAGTAGGGAACAGGAGAGGGATAGCACGTTCGATCGCATTAAGACACTTGGAGACCGGGTTTAGCTCGGCAAGACACTTGGAAACCAGGAAAAAACGCTCGTTCGATCGCATTAAGACACTTGGAGACCGGGTTTAGCTCGGCAAGACACTTGGAAACCAGGAAAAAACGCTCGTTCGATCGCATTAAGACACTTGGAGACCGGGTTTAGCTCGGCAAGACACTTGGAAACCAGGAAAAAACGCTCGTTCGATCGCATTAAGACACTTGGAGACCGGGTTTAGCTCGGCAAGACACTTGGAAAACAAGAAAAAACGTTCGTTCGATCGCATTAAGACACTTGGAGACCGGGATTAGCGTCAGAAAAACACTAGTTTTAGGGGAAAAAAACGCAAATTCCTGGGATTAGGTTTAGGCAAGGGTTAGGTTTAGGCTGCAATCCCCAAGGGTTAGGGTAAGAGTAGGGAACAGGAGAGGGATAGCACGTTCGATCGCATTAAGACACTTGGAGACCGGGTTTAGCTCGGCAAGACACTTGGAAACCAGGAAAAAACGCTCGTTCGATCGCATTAAGACACTTGGAGACCGGGTTTAGCTCGGCAAGACACTTGGAAACCAGGAAAAAACGCTCGTTCGATCGCATTAAGACACTTGGAGACCGGGTTTAGCTCGGCAAGACACTTGGAAACCAGGAAAAAACGCTCGTTCGATCGCATTAAGACACTTGGGAGACCGGGATTGGCGTCAGATTCCCCTAACCCTAACCCTAACCCTAACCCTAACCTTGACCCCTGACCCCTTGACCCCTGACCCCTGACCTCTTACCCCTTCACCCCTCACCCCTAACCCCTAACCCCTGACCCCTAACCCCATTTACCTTTAACCCCAACCCCCCCCCCCCCCCCCCCCCCTTGGTTTTTATTGCGGTTTTGGCGTTTTCAGACCATTTTGGCAATTTTTGGTTTTTTGACGTTTTTAAGACACTTCTCTAACCCCCCCCCCCCAGGGGTCATTAAGACACTAGGAGACCGGGAAAACGTTCTTTCGGCCGCATTAAGACACTTGGGAGACCGGGATTAGCTCGGCAAGACACTTGGAAAACAAGGAAAAACGTTCGTTCGGTCGCATTAAGACACTTGGAGACCGGGATTAGCGTCAGAAAAACACTAGTTTTAGGGGAAAAAAACGCAAATTCCTGGGATTAGGTTTAGGCAAGGGTTAGGTTTAGGCTGCAATCCCCAAGGGTTAGGGTAAGAGTAGGGAACAGGAGAGGGATAGCACGTTCGATCGCATTAAGACACTTGGAGACCGGGTTTAGCTCGGCAAGACACTTGGAAAACGGGAAAAAACGTTCGTTCGGTCGCATTAAGACACTTGGAGACCGGGATTAGCGTCAGAAAAACACTAGTTTTAGGGGAAAAAAACGCAAATTCCTGGGATTAGGTTTAGGCAAGGGTTAGGTTTAGGCTGCAATCCCCAAGGGTTAGGGTAAGAGTAGGGAACAGGAGAGGGATAGCACGTTCGATCGCATTAAGACACTTGGAGACCGGGTTTAGCTCGGCAAGACACTTGGAAAACGGGAAAAAACGTTCGTTCGGTCGCATTAAGACACTTGGAGACCGGGATTAGCGTCAGAAAAACACTAGTTTTAGGGGAAAAAAACGCAAATTCCTGGGATTAGGTTTAGGCAAGGGTTAGGTTTAGGCTGCAATCCCCAAGGGTTAGGGTAAGAGTAGGGAACAGGAGAGGGATAGCACGTTCGATCGCATTAAGACACTTGGAGACCGGGTTTAGCTCGGCAAGACACTTGGAAAACAGAAAAAAACGCTCGTTCGGTCGCATTAAGACACTTGGAGACCGGGTTTAGCTCGGCAAGACACTTGGAAAACAAGAAAAAACGTTCGTTCGGTCGCATTAAGACACTTGGAGACCGGGATTAGCGTCAGAAAAACACTAGTTTTAGGGGAAAAAAACGCAAATTCCTGGGATTAGGTTTAGGCAAGGGTTAGGTTTAGGCTGCAATCCCCAAGGGTTAGGGTAAGAGTAGGGAACAGGAGAGGGATAGCACGTTCGATCGCATTAAGACACTTGGAGACCGGGTTTAGCTCGGCAAGACACTTGGAAACCAGGAAAAAACGCTCGTTCGATCGCATTAAGACACTTGGAGACCGGGTTTAGCTCGGCAAGACACTTGGAAACCAGGAAAAAACGCTCGTTCGATCGCATTAAGACACTTGGAGACCGGGTTTAGCTCGGCAAGACACTTGGAAACCAGGAAAAAACGCTCGTTCGATCGCATTAAGACACTTGGAGACCGGGTTTAGCTCGGCAAGACACTTGGAAACCAGGAAAAAACGCTCGTTCGATCGCATTAAGACACTTGGAGACCGGGTTTAGCTCGGCAAGACACTTGGAAACCAGGAAAAAACGCTCGTTCGATCGCATTAAGACACTTGGGAGACCGGGATTGGCGTCAGATTCCCCTAACCCTAACCCTAACCCTAACCCTAACCCTAACCCTAACCTTGACCCCTGACCCCTGACCCCTTGACCCCTGACCCCTGACCTCTTACCCCTTCACCCCTCACCCCTAACCCCTAACCCCTGACCCCTAACCCCATTTACCTTTAACCCCAACCCCCCCCCCCCCCCCCCCCCCTTGGTTTTTATTGCGGTTTTGGCGTTTTCAGACCATTTTGGCAATTTTTGGTTTTTTGACGTTTTTAAGACACTTCTCTAACCCCCCCCCCCCCCAGGGGTCATTAAGACACTAGGAGACCGGGAAAACGTTCTTTCGGCCGCATTAAGACACTTGGGAGACCGGGATTAGCTCGGCAAGACACTTGGAAAACAAGAAAAAACGTTCGTTCGGTCGCATTAAGACACTTGGAGACCGGGATTAGCGTCAGAAAAACACTAGTTTTAGGGGAAAAAAACGCAAATTCCTGGGATTAGGTTTAGGCAAGGGTTAGGTTTAGGCTGCAATCCCCAAGGGTTAGGGTAAGAGTAGGGAACAGGAGAGGGATAGCACGTTCGATCGCATTAAGACACTTGGAGACCGGGTTTAGCTCGGCAAGACACTTGGAAACCAGGAAAAAACGCTCGTTCGATCGCATTAAGACACTTGGAGACCGGGTTTAGCTCGGCAAGACACTTGGAAACCAGGAAAAAATGCTCGTTCGATCGCATTAAGACACTTGGAGACCGGGTTTAGCTCGGCAAGACACTTGGAAACCAGGAAAAAACGCTCGTTCGATCGCATTAAGACACTTGGGAGACCGGGATTGGCGTCAGATTCCCCTAACCCTAACCCTAACCCTAACCCTAACCCTAACCTTGACCCCTGACCCCTGACCCCTTGACCCCTGACCCCTGACCTCTTACCCCTTCACCCCTCACCCCTAACCCCTAACCCCTGACCCCTAACCCCATTTACCTTTAACCCCAACACCCCCCCCCCCCCCCTTGGTTTTTATTGCGGTTTTGGCGTTTTCAGACCATTTTGGCAATTTTTGGTTTTTTGACGTTTTTAAGACACTTCTCTAACCCCCCCCCCCCCCCAGGGGTCATTAAGACACTAGGAGACCGGGAAAACGTTCTTTCGGCCGCATTAAGACACTTGGGAGACCGGGATTAGCTCGGCAAGACACTTGGAAACCAGGAAAAAACGCTCGTTCGATCGCATTAAGACACTTGGAGACCGGGTTTAGCTCGGCAAGACACTTGGAAACCAGGAAAAAACGCTCGTTCGATCGCATTAAGACATTTGGGAGACCGGGATTGGCGTCAGATTCCCCTAACCCTAACCCTAACCCTAACCCTAACCCTAACCCCTGACCCCTGACCCCTTGACCCCTGACCCCTGACCTCTTACCCCTTCACCCCTCACCCCTAACCCCTAACCCCTGACCCCTAACCCCATTTACCTTTAACCCCAAAACCCCCCCCCCCCCTCCCCCCCCCCTTGGTTTTTATTGCGGTTTTGGCGTTTTCAGACCATTTTGGCAATTTTTGGTTTTTTGACGTTTTTAAGACACTTCTCTAACCCCCCCCCCCCCCAGGGGTCATTAAGACACTAGGAGACCGGGAAAACGTTCTTTCGGCCGCATTAAGACACTTGGGAGACCGGGATTAGCTCGGCAAGACACTTGGAAAACAAGAAAAAACGTTCGTTCGGTCGCATTAAGACACTTGGAGACCGGGATTAGCGTCAGAAAAACACTAGTTTTAGGGGAAAAAAACGCAAATTCCTGGGATTAGGTTTAGGCAAGGGTTAGGTTTAGGCTGCAATCCCCAAGGGTTAGGGTAAGAGTAGGGAACAGGAGAGGGATAGCACGTTCGATCGCATTAAGACACTTGGAGACCGGGTTTAGCTCGGCAAGACACTTGGAAACCAGGAAAAAACGCTCGTTCGATCGCATTAAGACACTTGGAGACCGGGTTTAGCTCGGCAAGACACTTGGAAACCAGGAAAAAACGCTCGTTCGATCGCATTAAGACACTTGGAGACCGGGTTTAGCTCGGCAAGACACTTGGAAACCAGGAAAAAACGCTCGTTCGATCGCATTAAGACACTTGGAGACCGGGTTTAGCTCGGCAAGACACTTGGAAACCAGAAAAAAACGCTCGTTCGATCGCATTAAGACACTTGGAGACCGGGTTTAGCTCGGCAAGACACTTGGAAACCAGGAAAAAACGCTCGTTCGATCGCATTAAGACACTTGGGAGACCGGGATTGGCGTCAGATTCCCCTAACCCTAACCCTAACCCTAACCCTAACCCTAACCTTGACCCCTGACCCCTGACCCCTTGACCCCTGACCCCTGACCTCTTACCCCTTCACCCCTGACCCCTAACCCCTAACCCCTGACCCCTAACCCCATTTACCTTTAACCCCAAACACCCCCCCCCCCCCCCCCTTGGTTTTTATTGCGGTTTTGGCGTTTTCAGACCATTTTGGCAATTTTTGGTTTTTTGACGTTTTTAAGACACTTCTCTAACCCCCCCCCCCCCCCCCCCCAGGGGTCATTAAGACACTAGGAGACCGGGAAAACGTTCTTTCGGCCGCATTAAGACACTTGGGAGACCGGGATTAGCTCGGCAAGACACTTGGAAAACAAGAAAAAACGTTCGTTCGGTCGCATTAAGACACTTGGAGACCGGGATTAGCGTCAGAAAAACACTAGTTTTAGGGGAAAAAAACGCAAATTCCTGGGATTAGGTTTAGGCAAGGGTTAGGTTTAGGCTGCAATCCCCAAGGGTTAGGGTAAGAGTAGGGAACAGGAGAGGGATAGCACGTTCGATCGCATTAAGACACTTGGAGACCGGGTTTAGCTCGGCAAGACACTTGGAAACCAGGAAAAAACGCTCGTTCGATCGCATTAAGACACTTGGAGACCGGGTTTAGCTCGGCAAGACACTTGGAAACCAGGAAAAAACGCTCGTTCGATCGCATTAAGACACTTGGAGACCGGGTTTAGCTCGGCAAGACACTTGGAAACCAGGAAAAAACGCTCGTTCGATCGCATTAAGACACTTGGAGACCGGGTTTAGCTCGGCAAGACACTTGGAAAACAAGAAAAAACGTTCGTTCGATCGCATTAAGACACTTGGAGACCGGGATTAGCGTCAGAAAAACACTAGTTTTAGGGGAAAAAAACGCAAATTCCTGGGATTAGGTTTAGGCAAGGGTTAGGTTTAGGCTGCAATCCCCAAGGGTTAGGGTAAGAGTAGGGAACAGGAGAGGGATAGCACGTTCGATCGCATTAAGACACTTGGAGACCGGGTTTAGCTCGGCAAGACACTTGGAAACCAGGAAAAAACGCTCGTTCGATCGCATTAAGACACTTGGAGACCGGGTTTAGCTCGGCAAGACACTTGGAAACCAGGAAAAAACGCTCGTTCGATCGCATTAAGACACTTGGAGACCGGGTTTAGCTCGGCAAGACACTTGGAAACCAGGAAAAAACGCTCGTTCGATCGCATTAAGACACTTGGGAGACCGGGATTGGCGTCAGATTCCCCTAACCCTAACCCTAACCCTAACCCTAACCTTGACCCCTGACCCCTTGACCCCTGACCCCTGACCTCTTACCCCTTCACCCCTCACCCCTAACCCCTAACCCCTGACCCCTAACCCCATTTACCTTTAACCCCAACCCCCCCCCCCCCCCCCCCCTTGGTTTTTATTGCGGTTTTGGCGTTTTCAGACCATTTTGGCAATTTTTGGTTTTTTGACGTTTTTAAGACACTTCTCTAACCCCCCCCCCCAGGGGTCATTAAGACACTAGGAGACCGGGAAAACGTTCTTTCGGCCGCATTAAGACACTTGGGAGACCGGGATTAGCTCGGCAAGACACTTGGAAAACAAGAAAAAACGTTCGTTCGGTCGCATTAAGACACTTGGAGACCGGGATTAGCGTCAGAAAAACACTAGTTTTAGGGGAAAAAAACGCAAATTCCTGGGATTAGGTTTAGGCAAGGGTTAGGTTTAGGCTGCAATCCCCAAGGGTTAGGGTAAGAGTAGGGAACAGGAGAGGGATAGCACGTTCGATCGCATTAAGACACTTGGAGACCGGGTTTAGCTCGGCAAGACACTTGGAAACCAGGAAAAAACGCTCGTTCGATCGCATTAAGACACTTGGAGACCGGGTTTAGCTCGGCAAGACACTTGGAAACCAGGAAAAAACGCTCGTTCGATCGCATTAAGACACTTGGAGACCGGGTTTAGCTCGGCAAGACACTTGGAAACCAGGAAAAAACGCTCGTTCGATCGCATTAAGACACTTGGAGACCGGGTTTAGCTCGGCAAGACACTTGGAAACCAGGAAAAAACGCTCGTTCGATCGCATTAAGACACTTGGGAGACCGGGATTGGCGTCAGATTCCCCTAACCCTAACCCTAACCCTAACCCTAACCCTAACCTTTACCCCTGACCCCTGACCCCTTGACCCCTGACCCCTGACCTCTTACCCCTTCACCCCTCACCCCTAACCCCTAACCCCTGACCCCTAACCCCATTTACCTTTAACCCCAACCCCCCCCCCCCCCCCCTTGGTTTTTATTGCGGTTTTGGCGTTTTCAGACCATTTTGTCAATTTTTGGTTTTTTAACGTTTTTAAGACACTTCTCTAACCCCCCCCCCCCAGGGGTCATTAAGACACTAGGAGACCGGGAAAACGTTCTTTCGGCCGCATTAAGACACTTGGGAGACCGGGATTAGCTCGGCAAGACACTTGGAAACCAGGAAAAAACGCTCGTTCGATCGCATTAAGACACTTGGAGACCGGGTTTAGCTCGGCAAGACACTTGGAAACCAGGAAAAAACGCTCGTTCGATCGCATTAAGACACTTGGGAGACCGGGATTGGCGTCAGATTCCCCTAACCCTAACCCTAACCCTAACCCTAACCCTAACCCTAACCTTGACCCCTGACCCCTGACCCCTTGACCCCTGACCCCTGACCCCTTACCCCTTCACCCCTGACCCCTAACCCCTAACCCCTGACCCCTAACCCCATTTACCTTTAACCCCAACCCCCCCCCCCCCCCCCCCCCCCCCCCCTTGGTTTTTATTGCGGTTTTGGCGTTTTCAGACCATTTTGGCAATTTTTGGTTTTTTGACGTTTTTAAGACACTTCTCTAACCCCCCCCCCCCAGGGGTCATTAAGACACTAGGAGACCGGGAAAACGTTCTTTCGGCCGCATTAAGACACTTGGGAGACCGGGATTAGCTCGGCAAGACACTTGGAAAACAAGGAAAAACGTTCGTTCGGTCGCATTAAGACACTTGGAGACCGGGATTAGCGTCAGAAAAACACTAGTTTTAGGGGAAAAAAACGCAAATTCCTGGGATTAGGTTTAGGCAAGGGTTAGGTTTAGGCTGCAATCCCCAAGGGTTAGGGTAAGAGTAGGGAACAGGAGAGGGATAGCACGTTCGATCGCATTAAGACACTTGGAGACCGGGTTTAGCTCGGCAAGACACTTGGAAAACGGGAAAAAACGTTCGTTCGGTCGCATTAAGACACTTGGAGACCGGGATTAGCGTCAGAAAAACACTAGTTTTAGGGGAAAAAAACGCAAATTCCTGGGATTAGGTTTAGGCAAGGGTTAGGTTTAGGCTGCAATCCCCAAGGGTTAGGGTAAGAGTAGGGAACAGGAGAGGGATAGCACGTTCGATCGCATTAAGACACTTGGAGACCGGGTTTAGCTCGGCAAGACACTTGGAAAACAGGAAAAAACGCTCGTTCGATCGCATTAAGACACTTGGAGACCGGGTTTAGCTCGGCAAGACACTTGGAAAACAGGAAAAAACGCTCGTTCGATCGCATTAAGACACTTGGAGACCGGGTTTAGCTCGGCAAGACACTTGGAAAACAGGAAAAAACGCTCGTTCGATCGCATTAAGACACTTGGAGACCGGGTTTAGCTCGGCAAGACACTTGGAAAACAGGAAAAAACGCTCGTTCGATCGCATTAAGACACTTGGGAGACCGGGATTGGCGTCAGATTCCCCTAACCCTAACCCTAACCCTAACCCTAACCCTAACCTTGACCCCTGACCCCTGACCCCTTGACCCCTGACCCCTGACCCCTTACCCCTTCACCCCTGACCCCTAACCCCTAACCCCTGACCCCTAACCCCATTTACCTTTAACCCCAAATACCCCCCCCCCCCCCCCCCCCCCCTTGGTTTTTATTGCGGTTTTGGCGTTTTCAGACCATTTTGGCAATTTTTGGTTTTTTGACGTTTTTAAGACACTTCTCTAACCCCCCCCCCCAGGGGTCATTAAGACACTAGGAGACCGGGAAAACGTTCTTTCGGCCGCATTAAGACACTTGGGAGACCGGGATTAGCTCGGCAAGACACTTGGAAAACAAGGAAAAACGTTCGTTCGGTCGCATTAAGACACTTGGAGACCGGGATTAGCGTCAGAAAAACACTAGTTTTAGGGGAAAAAAACGCAAATTCCTGGGATTAGGTTTAGGCAAGGGTTAGGTTTAGGCTGCAATCCCCAAGGGTTAGGGTAAGAGTAGGGAACAGGAGAGGGATAGCACGTTCGATCGCATTAAGACACTTGGAGACCGGGTTTAGCTCGGCAAGACACTTGGAAAACGGGAAAAAACGTTCGTTCGGTCGCATTAAGACACTTGGAGACCGGGATTAGCGTCAGAAAAACACTAGTTTTAGGGGAAAAAAACGCAAATTCCTGGGATTAGGTTTAGGCAAGGGTTAGGTTTAGGCTGCAATCCCCAAGGGTTAGGGTAAGAGTAGGGAACAGGAGAGGGATAGCACGTTCGATCGCATTAAGACACTTGGAGACCGGGTTTAGCTCGGCAAGACACTTGGAAAACAGAAAAAAACGCTCGTTCGATCGCATTAAGACACTTGGAGACCGGGTTTAGCTCGGCAAGACACTTGGAAAACAGGAAAAAACGCTCGTTCGATCGCATTAAGACACTTGGAGACCGGGTTTAGCTCGGCAAGACACTTGGAAAACAGGAAAAAACGCTCGTTCGATCGCATTAAGACACTTGGAGACCGGGTTTAGCTCGGCAAGACACTTGGAAACCAGGAAAAAACGCTCGTTCGATCGCATTAAGACACTTGGGAGACCGGGATTGGCGTCAGATTCCCCTAACCCTGACCCTAACCCTAACCCTAACCCCTGACCCCTAACCCCATTTACCTTTAACCCCAAACCCCCCCCCCCCCCCCTTGGTTTTTATTGCGGTTTTGGCGTTTTCAGACCATTTTGGCAATTTTTGGTTTTTTGACGTTTTTAAGACACTTCTCTAACCCCCCCCCCCCCAGGGGTCATTAAGACACTAGGAGACCGGGAAAACGTTCTTTCGGCCGCATTAAGACACTTGGGAGACCGGGTTTAGCTCGGCAAGACACTTGGAAACCAGGAAAAAACGCTCGTTCGATCGCATTAAGACACTTGGAGACCGGGTTTAGCTCGGCAAGACACTTGAAAACCAGGAAAAAACGCTCGTTCGATCGCATTAAGACACTTGGAGACCGGGTTTAGCTCGGCAAGACACTTGGAAACCAGGAAAAAACGCTCGTTCGATCGCATTAAGACACTTGGGAGACCGGGATTGGCGTCAGATTCCCCTAACCCTAACCCTAACCCTAACCCTAACCCTGACCCCTAACCCCTAACCCCTGACCCCTAACCCCATTTACCCTTAACCCCAACCCCCCCCCCCCCCCTTGGTTTTTATTGCGGT
Organism: Ranitomeya variabilis; assembly: GCF_051348905.1. Classification (NCBI taxonomy): domain Eukaryota; kingdom Metazoa; phylum Chordata; class Amphibia; order Anura; family Dendrobatidae; genus Ranitomeya; species Ranitomeya variabilis. The sequence goes on along the minus strand of NW_027507949.1, from coordinate 86,149 downwards.
TTTGGCGTTTTCAGGCCATTTTGGCAATTTTTGGTTTTTTGACGTTTTTAAGACACTTCTCTAACCCCCCCCCCCCCAGGGGTCATTAAGACACTAGGAGACCGGGAAAACGTTCTTTCGGCCGCATTAAGACACTTGGGAGACCGGGATTAGCTCGGCAAGACACTTGGAAAACAAGAAAAAACGTTCGTTCGGTCGCATTAAGACACTTGGAGACCGGGATTAGCGTCAGAAAAACACTAGTTTTAGGGGAAAAAAACGCAAATTCCTGGGATTAGGTTTAGGCAAGGGTTAGGTTTAGGCTGCAATCCCCAAGGGTTAGGGTAAGAGTAGGGAACAGGAGAGGGATAGCACGTTCGATCGCATTAAGACACTTGGAGACCGGGTTTAGCTCGGCAAGACACTTGGAAACCAGGAAAAAACGCTCGTTCGATCGCATTAAGACACTTGGAGACCGGGTTTAGCTCGGCAAGACACTTGGAAACCAGGAAAAAACGCTCGTTCGATCGCATTAAGACACTTGGAGACCGGGTTTAGCTCGGCAAGACACTTGGAAACCAGGAAAAAACGCTCGTTCGATCGCATTAAGACACTTGGAGACCGGGTTTAGCTCGGCAAGACACTTGGAAACCAGGAAAAAACGCTCGTTCGATCGCATTAAGACACTTGGAGACCGGGTTTAGCTCGGCAAGACACTTGGAAACCAGGAAAAAACGCTCGTTCGATCGCATTAAGACACTTGGGAGACCGGGATTGGCGTCAGATTCCCCTAACCCTAACCCTAACCCTAACCCTAACCCTAACCCTAACCCTAACCTTGACCCCTGACCCCTGACCCCTTGACCCCTGACCCCTGACCTCTTACCCCTTCACCCCTCACCCCTAACCCCTAACCCCATTTACCTTTAACCCCAACCCCCCCCCCCCCCCCCCCTTGGTTTTTATTGCGGTTTTGGCGTTTTCAGACCATTTTGGCAATTTTTGGTTTTTTGACGTTTTTAAGACACTTCTCTAACCCCCCCCCCCCCAGGGGTCATTAAGACACTAGGAGACCGGGAAAACGTTCTTTCGGCCGCATTAAGACACTTGGGAGACCGGGATTAGCTCGGCAAGACACTTGGAAAACAAGAAAAAACGTTCGTTCGGTCGCATTAAGACACTTGGAGACCGGGATTAGCGTCAGAAAAACACTAGTTTTAGGGGAAAAAAACGCAAATTCCTGGGATTAGGTTTAGGCAAGGGTTAGGTTTAGGCTGCAATCCCCAAGGGTTAGGGTAAGAGTAGGGAACAGGAGAGGGATAGCACGTTCGATCGCATTAAGACACTTGGAGACCGGGTTTAGCTCGGCAAGACACTTGGAAACCAGGAAAAAACGCTCGTTCGATCGCATTAAGACACTTGGAGACCGGGTTTAGCTCGGCAAGACACTTGGAAACCAGGAAAAAACGCTCGTTCGATCGCATTAAGACACTTGGGAGACCGGGATTGGCGTCAGATTCCCCTAACCCTAACCCTAACCCTAACCCTAACCCTAACCCTAACCTTGACCCCTGACCCCTGACCCCTTGACCCCTGACCCCTGACCTCTTACCCCTTCACCCCTCACCCCTAACCCCTAACCCCTGACCCCTAATCCCATTTACCTTTAACCCCAACCCCCCCCCCCCCCCCCCTTGGTTTTTATTGCGGTTTTGGCGTTTTCAGACCATTTTGGCAATTTTTGGTTTTTTGACGTTTTTAAGACACTTCTCTAACCCCCCCCCCCCCCCCCAGGGGTCATTAAGACACTAGGAGACCGGGAAAACGTTCTTTCGGCCGCATTAAGACACTTGGGAGACCGGGATTAGCTCGGCAAGACACTTGGAAAACAAGAAAAAACGTTCGTTCGGTCGCATTAAGACACTTGGAGACCGGGATTAGCGTCAGAAAAACACTAGTTTTAGGGGAAAAAAACGCAAATTCCTGGGATTAGGTTTAGGCAAGGGTTAGGTTTAGGCTGCAATCCCCAAGGGTTAGGGTAAGAGTAGGGAACAGGAGAGGGATAGCACGTTCGATCGCATTAAGACACTTGGAGACCGGGTTTAGCTCGGCAAGACACTTGGAAACCAGGAAAAAACGCTCGTTCGATCGCATTAAGACACTTGGAGACCGGGTTTAGCTCGGCAAGACACTTGGAAACCAGGAAAAAACTCTCGTTCGATCGCATTAAGACACTTGGAGACCGGGTTTAGCTCGGCAAGACACTTGGAAACCAGGAAAAAACGCTCGTTCGATCGCATTAAGACACTTGGAGACCGGGTTTAGCTCGGCAAGACACTTGGAAACCAGGAAAAAACGCTCGTTCGATCGCATTAAGACACTTGGAGACCGGGTTTAGCTCGGCAAGACACTTGGAAACCAGGAAAAAACGCTCGTTCGATCGCATTAAGACACTTGGAGACCGGGTTTAGCTCGGCAAGACACTTGGAAACCAGGAAAAAACGCTCGTTCGATCGCATTAAGACACTTGGAGACCGGGTTTAGCTCGGCAAGACACTTGGAAACCAGGAAAAAACGCTCGTTCGATCGCATTAAGACACTTGGGAGACCGGGATTGGCGTCAGATTCCCCTAACCCTAACCCTAACCCTAACCCTAACCCTGACCCCTAACCCCTAACCCCTGACCCCTAACCCCATTTACCCTTAACCCCAACCCCCCCCCCCCCCCCCCCCCTTGGTTTTTATTGCGGTTTTGGCGTTTTCAGGCCATTTTGGCAATTTTTGGTTTTTTGACGTTTTTAAGACACTTCTCTAACCCCCCCCCCCCCCAGGGGTCATTAAGACACTAGGAGACCGGGAAAACGTTCTTTCGGCCGCATTAAGACACTTGGGAGACCGGGATTAGCTCGGCAAGACACTTGGAAAACAAGAAAAAACGTTCGTTCGGTCGCATTAAGACACTTGGAGACCGGGATTAGCGTCAGAAAAACACTAGTTTTAGGGGAAAAAAACGCAAATTCCTGGGATTAGGTTTAGGCAAGGGTTAGGTTTAGGCTGCAATCCCCAAGGGTTAGGGTAAGAGTAGGGAACAGGAGAGGGATAGCACGTTCGATCGCATTAAGACACTTGGAGACCGGGTTTAGCTCGGCAAGACACTTGGAAACCAGGAAAAAACGCTCGTTCGATCGCATTAAGACACTTGGAGACCGGGTTTAGCTCGGCAAGACACTTGGAAACCAGGAAAAAACGCTCGTTCGATCGCATTAAGACACTTGGAGACCGGGTTTAGCTCGGCAAGACACTTGGAAACCAGGAAAAAACGCTCGTTCGATCGCATTAAGACACTTGGAGACCGGGTTTAGCTCGGCAAGACACTTGGAAACCAGGAAAAAACGCTCGTTCGATCGCATTAAGACACTTGGAGACCGGGTTTAGCTCGGCAAGACACTTGGAAACCAGGAAAAAACGCTCGTTCGATCGCATTAAGACACTTGGGAGACCGGGATTGGCGTCAGATTCCCCTAACCCTAACCCTAACCCTAACCCTAACCCTAACCTTGACCCCTGACCCCTGACCCCTTGACCCCTGACCCCTGACCTCTTACCCCTTCACCCCTCACCCCTAACCCCTAACCCCTGACCCCTAACCCCATTTACCTTTAACCCCAACCCCCCCCCCCCCCCCCCCCCCCCCTGGTTTTTATTGCGGTTTTGGCGTTTTCAGACCATTTTGGCAATTTTTGGTTTTTTGACGTTTTTAAGACACTTCTCTAACCCCCCCCCCCCAGGGGTCATTAAGACACTAGGAGACCGGGAAAACGTTCTTTCGGCCGCATTAAGACACTTGGGAGACCGGGATTAGCTCGGCAAGACACTTGGAAAACAAGAAAAAACGTTCGTTCGGTCGCATTAAGACACTTGGAGACCGGGATTAGCGTCAGAAAAACACTAGTTTTAGGGGAAAAAAACGCAAATTCCTGGGATTAGGTTTAGGCAAGGGTTAGGTTTAGGCTGCAATCCCCAAGGGTTAGGGTAAGAGTAGGGAACAGGAGAGGGATAGCACGTTCGATCGCATTAAGACACTTGGAGACCGGGTTTAGCTCGGCAAGACACTTGGAAACCAGGAAAAAACGCTCGTTCGATCGCATTAAGACACTTGGAGACCGGGTTTAGCTCGGCAAGACACTTGGAAACCAGGAAAAAACGCTCGTTCGATCGCATTAAGACACTTGGAGACCGGGTTTAGCTCGGCAAGACACTTGGAAACCAGGAAAAAATGCTCGTTCGATCGCATTAAGACACTTGGGAGACCGGGATTGGCGTCAGATTCCCCTAACCCTAACCCTAACCCTAACCCTAACCCTAACCCTAACCTTGACCCCTGACCCCTGACCCCTTGACCCCTGACCCCTGACCTCTTACCCCTTCACCCCTCACCCCTAACCCCTAACCCCTGACCCCTAACCCCATTTACCTTTAACCCCAACACCCCCCCCCCCCCCCCCTTGGTTTTTATTGCGGTTTTGGCGTTTTCAGACCATTTTGGCAATTTTTGGTTTTTTGACGTTTTTAAGACACTTCTCTAACCCCCCCCCCCCCCAGGGGTCATTAAGACACTAGGAGACCGGGAAAACGTTCTTTCGGCCGCATTAAGACACTTGGGAGACCGGGATTAGCTCGGCAAGACACTTGGAAACCAGGAAAAAACGCTCGTTCGATCGCATTAAGACACTTGGAGACCGGGTTTAGCTCGGCAAGACACTTGGAAACCAGGAAAAAACGCTCGTTCGATCGCATTAAGACATTTGGGAGACCGGGATTGGCGTCAGATTCCCCTAACCCTAACCCTAACCCTAACCCTAACCCTAACCTTGACCCCTGACCCCTGACCCCTTGACCCCTGACCCCTGACCTCTTACACCTTCACCCCTCACCCCTAACCCCTAACCCCTGACCCCTAACCCCATTTACCTTTAACCCCAAACCCCACCCCCCCCCCCCCACCCCCCCTTGGTTTTTATTGCGGTTTTGGCGTTTTCAGACCATTTTGGCAATTTTTGGTTTTTTGACGTTTTTAAGACACTTCTCTAACCCCCCCCCCCCCAGGGGTCATTAAGACACTAGGAGACCGGGAAAACGTTCTTTCGGCCGCATTAAGACACTTGGGAGACCGGGATTAGCTCGGCAAGACACTTGGAAAACAAGAAAAAACGTTCGTTCGGTCGCATTAAGACACTTGGAGACCGGGATTAGCGTCAGAAAAACACTAGTTTTAGGGGGAAAAAACGCAAATTCCTGGGATTAGGTTTAGGCAAGGGTTAGGTTTAGGCTGCAATCCCCAAGGGTTAGGGTAAGAGTAGGGAACAGGAGAGGGATAGCACGTTCGATCGCATTAAGACACTTGGAGACCGGGTTTAGCTCGGCAAGACACTTGGAAACCAGGAAAAAACGCTCGTTCGATCGCATTAAGACACTTGGAGACCGGGTTTAGCTCGGCAAGACACTTGGAAACCAGGAAAAAACGCTCGTTCGATCGCATTAAGACACTTGGGAGACCGGGATTGGCGTCAGATTCCCCTAACCCTAACCCTAACCCTAACCCTAACCCTAACCCTAACCCTAACCTTTACCCCTGACCCCTGACCCCTTGACCCCTGACCCCTGACCTCTTACCCCTTCACCCCTCACCCCTAACCCCTAACCCCTGACCCCTAATCCCATTTACCTTTAACCCCAACCCCCCCCCCCCCCCCCCCCTTGGTTTTTATTGCGGTTTTGGCGTTTTCAGACCATTTTGGCAATTTTTGGTTTTTTGACGTTTTTAAGACACTTCTCTAACACCCCCCCCCCCCCCCCAGGGGTCATTAAGACACTAGGAGACCGGGAAAACGTTCTTTCGGCCGCATTAAGACACTTGGGAGACCGGGATTAGCTCGGCAAGACACTTGGAAAACAAGAAAAAACGTTCGTTCGATCGCATTAAGACACTTGGAGACCGGGATTAGCGTCAGAAAAACACTAGTTTTAGGGGAAAAAAACGCAAATTCCTGGGATTAGGTTTAGGCAAGGGTTAGGTTTAGGCTGCAATCCCCAAGGGTTAGGGTAAGAGTAGGGAACAGGAGAGGGATAGCACGTTCGATCGCATTAAGACACTTGGAGACCGGGTTTAGCTCGGCAAGACACTTGGAAACCAGGAAAAAACGCTCGTTCGATCGCATTAAGACACTTGGAGACCGGGTTTAGCTCGGCAAGACACTTGGAAACCAGGAAAAAACGCTCGTTCGATCGCATTAAGACACTTGGAGACCGGGTTTAGCTCGGCAAGACACTTGGAAACCAGGAAAAAACGCTCGTTCGATCGCATTAAGACACTTGGAGACCGGGTTTAGCTCGGCAAGACACTTGGAAACCAGGAAAAAACGCTCGTTCGATCGCATTAAGACACTTGGAGACCGGGTTTAGCTCGGCAAGACACTTGGAAACCAGGAAAAAACGCTCGTTCGATCGCATTAAGACACTTGGGAGACCGGGATTGGCGTCAGATTCCCCTAACCCTAACCCTAACCCTAACCCTAACCCTGACCCCTAACCCCTAACCCCTGACCCCTAACCCCATTTACCCTTAACCCCAACCCCCCCCCCCCCCCCCTTGGTTTTTATTGCGGTTTTGGCGTTTTCAGGCCATTTTGGCAATTTTTGGTTTTTTGACGTTTTTAAGACACTTCTCTAACCCCCCCCCCCCCCCCAGGGGTCATTAAGACACTAGGAGACCGGGAAAACGTTCTTTCGGCCGCATTAAGACACTTGGGAGACCGGGATTAGCTCGGCAAGACACTTGGAAAACAAGAAAAAACGTTCGTTCGGTCGCATTAAGACACTTGGAGACCGGGATTAGCGTCAGAAAAACACTAGTTTTAGGGGAAAAAAACGCAAATTCCTGGGATTAGGTTTAGGCAAGGGTTAGGTTTAGGCTGCAATCCCCAAGGGTTAGGGTAAGAGTAGGGAACAGGAGAGGGATAGCACGTTCGATCGCATTAAGACACTTGGAGACCGGGTTTAGCTCGGCAAGACACTTGGAAACCAGGAAAAAACGCTCGTTCGATCGCATTAAGACACTTGGAGACCGGGTTTAGCTCGGCAAGACACTTGGAAACCAGGAAAAAACGCTCGTTCGATCGCATTAAGACACTTGGAGACCGGGTTTAGCTCGGCAAGACACTTGGAAACCAGGAAAAAACGCTCGTTCGATCGCATTAAGACACTTGGAGACCGGGTTTAGCTCGGCAAGACACTTGGAAACCAGGAAAAAACGCTCGTTCGATCGCATTAAGACACTTGGAGACCGGGTTTAGCTCGGCAAGACACTTGGAAACCAGGAAAAAACGCTCGTTCGATCGCATTAAGACACTTGGGAGACCGGGATTGGCGTCAGATTCCCCTAACCCTAACCCTAACCCTAACCCTAACCCTAACCCTAACCTTGACCCCTGACCCCTGACCCCTTGACCCCTGACCCCTGACCTCTTACCCCTTCACCCCTCACCCCTAACCCCTAACCCCTGACCCCTAACCCCATTTACCCTTAACCCCAACCCCCCCCCCCCCCCCCCTTGGTTTTTATTGCGGTTTTGGCGTTTTCAGACCATTTTGGCAATTTTTGGTTTTTTGACGTTTTTAAGACACTTCTCTAACCCCCCCCCCCCCCAGGGGTCATTAAGACACTAGGAGACCGGGAAAACGTTCTTTCGGCCGCATTAAGACACTTGGGAGACCGGGATTAGCTCGGCAAGACACTTGGAAAACAAGAAAAAACGTTCGTTCGGTCGCATTAAGACACTTGGAGACCGGGATTAGCGTCAGAAAAACACTAGTTTTAGGGGAAAAAAACGCAAATTCCTGGGATTAGGTTTAGGCAAGGGTTAGGTTTAGGCTGCAATCCCCAAGGGTTAGGGTAAGAGTAGGGAACAGGAGAGGGATAGCACGTTCGATCGCATTAAGACACTTGGAGACCGGGTTTAGCTCGGCAAGACACTTGGAAACCAGGAAAAAACGCTCGTTCGATCGCATTAAGACACTTGGAGACCGGGTTTAGCTCGGCAAGACACTTGGAAACCAGGAAAAAACGCTCGTTCGATCGCATTAAGACACTTGGAGACCGGGTTTAGCTCGGCAAGACACTTGGAAACCAGGAAAAAATGCTCGTTCGATCGCATTAAGACACTTGGGAGACCGGGATTGGCGTCAGATTCCCCTAACCCTAACCCTAACCCTAACCCTAACCCTAACCTTGACCCCTGACCCCTGACCCCTTGACCCCTGACCCCTGACCTCTTACCCCTTCACCCCTCACCCCTAACCCCTAACCCCTGACCCCTAACCCCATTTACCTTTAACCCCAACACCCCCCCCCCCCCCCCTTGGTTTTTATTGCGGTTTTGGCGTTTTCAGACCATTTTGGCAATTTTTGTTTTTTTGACGTTTTTAAGACACTTCTCTAACCCCCCCCCCCCCAGGGGTCATTAAGACACTAGGAGACCGGGAAAACGTTCTTTCGGCCGCATTAAGACACTTGGGAGACCGGGATTAGCTCGGCAAGACACTTGGAAACCAGGAAAAAACGCTCGTTCGATCGCATTAAGACACTTGGAGACCGGGTTTAGCTCGGCAAGACACTTGGAAACCAGGAAAAAACGCTCGTTCGATCGCATTAAGACATTTGGGAGACCGGGATTGGCGTCAGATTCCCCTAACCCTAACCCTAACCCTAACCCTAACCCTAACCCTAACCTTGACCCCTGACCCCTGACCCCTTGACCCCTGACCCCTGACCTCTTACCCCTTCACCCCTCACCCCTAACCCCTAACCCCTGACCCCTAACCCCATTTACCTTTAACCCCAAACCCCACCCCCCACCCCCTTGGTTTTTATTGCGGTTTTGGCGTTTTCAGACCATTTTGGCAATTTTTGGTTTTTTGACGTTTTTAAGACACTTCTCTAACCCCCCCCCCCCCAGGGGTCATTAAGACACTAGGAGACCGGGAAAACGTTCTTTCGGCCGCATTAAGACACTTGGGAGACCGGGATTAGCTCGGCAAGACACTTGGAAAACAAGAAAAAACGTTCGTTCGGTCGCATTAAGACACTTGGAGACCGGGATTAGCGTCAGAAAAACACTAGTTTTAGGGGAAAAAAACGCAAATTCCTGGGATTAGGTTTAGGCAAGGGTTAGGTTTAGGCTGCAATCCCCAAGGGTTAGGGTAAGAGTAGGGAACAGGAGAGGGATAGCACGTTCGATCGCATTAAGACACTTGGAGACCGGGTTTAGCTCGGCAAGACACTTGGAAACCAGGAAAAAACGCTCGTTCGCTCGCATTAAGACACTTGGAGACCGGGTTTAGCTCGGCAAGACACTTGGAAACCAGGAAAAAACGCTCGTTCGATCGCATTAAGACACTTGGGAGACCGGGATTGGCGTCAGATTCCCCTAACCCTAACCCTAACCCTAACCCTAACCCTAACCCTAACCCTAACCTTTACCCCTGACCCCTGACCCCTTGACCCCTGACCCCTGACCTCTTACCCCTTCACCCCTCACCCCTAACCCCTAACCCCTGACCCCTAACCCCATTTACCTTTAACCCCAACCCCCCCCCTTGGTTTTTATTGCGGTTTTGGCGTTTTCAGACCATTTTGTCAATTTTTGGTTTTTTAACGTTTTTAAGACACTTCTCTAACCCCCCCCCCCCCCAGGGGTCATTAAGACACTAGGAGACCGGGAAAACGTTCTTTCGGCCGCATTAAGACACTTGGGAGACCGGGATTAGCTCGGCAAGACACTTGGAAACCAGGAAAAAACGCTCGTTCGATCGCATTAAGACACTTGGAGACCGGGTTTAGCTCGGCAAGACACTTGGAAACCAGGAAAAAACGCTCGTTCGATCGCATTAAGACACTTGGGAGACCGGGATTGGCGTCAGATTCCCCTAACCCTAACCCTAACCCTAACCCTAACCCTAACCCTAACCTTGACCCCTGACCCCTGACCCCTTGACCCCTGACCCCTGACCCCTTACCCCTTCACCCCTGACCCCTAACCCCTAACCCCTGACCCCTAACCCCATTTACCTTTAACCCCAACCCCCCCCTTGGTTTTTATTGCGGTTTTGGGTTTTCAGACCATTTTGGCAATTTTTGGTTTTTTGACGTTTTTAAGACACTTCTCTAACCCCCCCCCCCAGGGGTCATTAAGACACTAGGAGACCGGGAAAACGTTCTTTCGGCCGCATTAAGACACTTGGGAGACCGGGATTAGCTCGGCAAGACACTTGGAAAACAAGGAAAAACGTTCGTTCGGTCGCATTAAGACACTTGGAGACCGGGATTAGCGTCAGAAAAACACTAGTTTTAGGGGAAAAAAACGCAAATTCCTGGGATTAGGTTTAGGCAAGGGTTAGGTTTAGGCTGCAATCCCCAAGGGTTAGGGTAAGAGTAGGGAACAGGAGAGGGATAGCACGTTCGATCGCATTAAGACACTTGGAGACCGGGTTTAGCTCGGCAAGACACTTGGAAAACGGGAAAAAACGTTCGTTCGGTCGCATTAAGACACTTGGAGACCGGGATTAGCGTCAGAAAAACACTAGTTTTAGGGGAAAAAAACGCAAATTCCTGGGATTAGGTTTAGGCAAGGGTTAGGTTTAGGCTGCAATCCCCAAGGGTTAGGGTAAGAGTAGGGAACAGGAGAGGGATAGCACGTTCGATCGCATTAAGACACTTGGAGACCGGGTTTAGCTCGGCAAGACACTTGGAAAACAGGAAAAAACGCTCGTTCGATCGCATTAAGACACTTGGAGACCGGGTTTAGCTCGGCAAGACACTTGGAAAACAGGAAAAAACGCTCGTTCGATCGCATTAAGACACTTGGAGACCGGGTTTAGCTCGGCAAGACACTTGGAAAACAGGAAAAAACGCTCGTTCGATCGCATTAAGACACTTGGAGACCGGGTTTAGCTCGGCAAGACACTTGGAAAACAGGAAAAAACGCTCGTTCGATCGCATTAAGACACTTGGGAGACCGGGATTGGCGTCAGATTCCCCTAACCCTGACCCTAACCCTAACCCTAACCCCTGACCCCTAACCCCATTTACCTTTAACCCCAAACCCCCCCCCCCCCCCCCCTTGGTTTTTATTGCGGTTTTGGCGTTTTCAGACCATTTTGGCAATTTTTGGTTTTTTGACGTTTTTAAGACACTTCTCTAACCCCCCCCCCCCCCAGGGGTCATTAAGACACTAGGAGACCGGGAAAACGTTCTTTCGGCCGCATTAAGACACTTGGGAGACCGGGATTAGCTCGGCAAGACACTTGGAAACCAGGAAAAAACGCTCGTTCGATCGCATTAAGACACTTGGAGACCGGGTTTAGCTCGGCAAGACACTTGGAAACCAGGAAAAAACGCTCGTTCGATCGCATTAAGACACTTGGGAGACCGGGATTGGCGTCAGATTCCCCTAACCCTAACCCTAACCCTAACCCTAACCTTGACCCCTGACCCCTGACCCCTTGACCCCTGACCCCTGACCTCTTACCCCTTCACCCCTCACCCCTAACCCCTAACCCCTGACCCCTAATCCCATTTACCTTTAACCCCAACCCCCCCCCCCCCCCCCTTGGTTTTTATTGCGGTTTTGGCGTTTTCAGACCATTTTGGCAATTTTTGGTTTTTTGACGTTTTTAAGACACTTCTCTAACCCCCCCCCCCCCCCCCCAGGGGTCATTAAGACACTAGGAGACCGGGAAAACGTTCTTTCGGCCGCATTAAGACACTTGGGAGACCGGGATTAGCTCGGCAAGACACTTGGAAAACAAGAAAAAACGTTCGTTCGGTCGCATTAAGACACTTGGAGACCGGGATTAGCGTCAGAAAAACACTAGTTTTAGGGGAAAAAAACGCAAATTCCTGGGATTAGGTTTAGGCAAGGGTTAGGTTTAGGCTGCAATCCCCAAGGGTTAGGGTAAGAGTAGGGAACAGGAGAGGGATAGCACGTTCGATCGCATTAAGACACTTGGAGACCGGGTTTAGCTCGGCAAGACACTTGGAAACCAGGAAAAAACGCTCGTTCGATCGCATTAAGACACTTGGAGACCGGGTTTAGCTCGGCAAGACACTTGGAAACCAGGAAAAAACTCTCGTTCGATCGCATTAAGACACTTGGAGACCGGGTTTAGCTCGGCAAGACACTTGGAAACCAGGAAAAAACGCTCGTTCGATCGCATTAAGACACTTGGAGACCGGGTTTAGCTCGGCAAGACACTTGAAAACCAGGAAAAAACGCTCGTTCGATCGCATTAAGACACTTGGAGACCGGGTTTAGCTCGGCAAGACACTTGGAAACCAGGAAAAAACGCTCGTTCGATCGCATTAAGACACTTGGGAGACCGGGATTGGCGTCAGATTCCCCTAACCCTAACCCTAACCCTAACCCTAACCCTGACCCCTAACCCCTAACCCCTGACCCCTAACCCCATTTACCCTTAACCCCAACCCCCCCCCCCCCTTGGTTTTTATTGCGGTTTTGGCGTTTTCAGGCCATTTTGGCAATTTTTGGTTTTTTGACGTTTTTAAGACACTTCTCTAACCCCCCCCCCCCCCCAGGGGTCATTAAGACACTAGGAGACCGGGAAAACGTTCTTTCGGCCGCATTAAGACACTTGGGAGACCGGGATTAGCTCGGCAAGACACTTGGAAAACAAGAAAAAACGTTCGTTCGGTCGCATTAAGACACTTGGAGACCGGGATTAGCGTCAGAAAAACACTAGTTTTAGGGGAAAAAAACGCAAATTCCTGGGATTAGGTTTAGGCAAGGGTTAGGTTTAGGCTGCAATCCCCAAGGGTTAGGGTAAGAGTAGGGAACAGGAGAGGGATAGCACGTTCGATCGCATTAAGACACTTGGAGACCGGGTTTAGCTCGGCAAGACACTTGGAAACCAGGAAAAAACGCTCGTTCGATCGCATTAAGACACTTGGAGACCGGGTTTAGCTCGGCAAGACACTTGGAAACCAGGAAAAAACGCTCGTTCGATCGCATTAAGACACTTGGAGACCGGGTTTAGCTCGGCAAGACACTTGGAAACCAGGAAAAAACGCTCGTTCGATCGCATTAAGACACTTGGAGACCGGGTTTAGCTCGGCAAGACACTTGGAAACCAGGAAAAAACGCTCGTTCGATCGCATTAAGACACTTGGAGACCGGGTTTAGCTCGGCAAGACACTTGGAAACCAGGAAAAAACGCTCGTTCGATCGCATTAAGACACTTGGGAGACCGGGATTGGCGTCAGATTCCCCTAACCCTAACCCTAACCCTAACCCTAACCCTAACCCTAACCCTAACCTTGACCCCTGACCCCTGACCCCTTGACCCCTGACCCCTGACCTCTTACCCCTTCACCCCTCACCCCTAACCCCTAACCCCTGACCCCTAACCCCATTTACCTTTAACCCCAACCCCCCCCCCCCCCCCCCCTTGGTTTTTATTGCGGTTTTGGCGTTTTCAGACCATTTTGGCAATTTTTGGTTTTTTGACGTTTTTAAGACACTTCTCTAACCCCCCCCCCCCCCAGGGGTCATTAAGACACTAGGAGACCGGGAAAACGTTCTTTCGGCCGCATTAAGACACTTGGGAGACCGGGATTAGCTCGGCAAGACACTTGGAAAACAAGAAAAAACGTTCGTTCGGTCGCATTAAGACACTTGGAGACCGGGATTAGCGTCAGAAAAACACTAGTTTTAGGGGAAAAAAACGCAAATTCCTGGGATTAGGTTTAGGCAAGGGTTAGGTTTAGGCTGCAATCCCCAAGGGTTAGGGTAAGAGTAGGGAACAGGAGAGGGATAGCACGTTCGATCGCATTAAGACACTTGGAGACCGGGTTTAGCTCGGCAAGACACTTGGAAACCAGGAAAAAACGCTCGTTCGATCGCATTAAGACACTTGGAGACCGGGTTTAGCTCGGCAAGACACTTGGAAACCAGGAAAAAACGCTCGTTCGATCGCATTAAGACACTTGGGAGACCGGGATTGGCGTCAGATTCCCCTAACCCTAACCCTAACCCTAACCCTAACCCTAACCCTAACCCTAACCTTGACCCCTGACCCCTGACCCCTTGACCCCTGACCCCTGACCTCTTACCCCTTCACCCCTCACCCCTAACCCCTAACCCCTGACCCCTAACCCCATTTACCTTTAACCCCAACCCCCCCCCCCCCCCCCTTGGTTTTTATTGCGGTTTTGGCGTTTTTCAGACCATTTTGTCAATTTTTGGTTTTTTAACGTTTTTAAGACACTTCTCTAACCCCCCCCCCCCCCAGGGGTCATTAAGACACTAGGAGACCGGGAAAACGTTCTTTCGGCCGCATTAAGACACTTGGGAGACCGGGATTAGCTCGGCAAGACACTTGGAAACCAGGAAAAAACGCTCGTTCGATCGCATTAAGACACTTGGAGACCGGGTTTAGCTCGGCAAGACACTTGGAAACCAGGAAAAAACGCTCGTTCGATCGCATTAAGACACTTGGGAGACCGGGATTGGCGTCAGATTCCCCTAACCCTAACCCTAACCCTAACCCTAACCCTAACCTTGACCCCTGACCCCTGACCCCTTGACCCCTGACCCCTGACCCCTTACCCCTTCACCCCTGACCCCTAACCCCTAACCCCTGACCCCTAACCCCATTTACCTTTAACCCCAACACCCCCCCCCCCCCCCCCCTTGGTTTTTATTGCGGTTTTGGCGTTTTCAGACCATTTTGGCAATTTTTGGTTTTTTGACGTTTTTAAGACACTTCTCTAACCCCCCCCCCCCCAGGGGTCATTAAGACACTAGGAGACCGGGAAAACGTTCTTTCGGCCGCATTAAGACACTTGGGAGACCGGGATTAGCTCGGCAAGACACTTGGAAACCAGGAAAAAACGCTCGTTCGATCGCATTAAGACACTTGGAGACCGGGTTTAGCTCGGCAAGACACTTGGAAACCAGGAAAAAACGCTCGTTCGATCGCATTAAGACATTTGGGAGACCGGGATTGGCGTCAGATTCCCCTAACCCTAACCCTAACCCTAACCCTAACCCTAACCTTGACCCCTGACCCCTGACCCCTTGACCCCTGACCCCTGACCTCTTACACCTTCACCCCTCACCCCTAACCCCTAACCCCTGACCCCTAACCCCATTTACCTTTAACCCCAAACCCCACCCCCCCCCCCCCACCCCCCCTTGGTTTTTATTGCGGTTTTGGCGTTTTCAGACCATTTTGGCAATTTTTGGTTTTTTGACGTTTTTAAGACACTTCTCTAACCCCCCCCCCCCCAGGGGTCATTAAGACACTAGGAGACCGGGAAAACGTTCTTTCGGCCGCATTAAGACACTTGGGAGACCGGGATTAGCTCGGCAAGACACTTGGAAAACAAGAAAAAACGTTCGTTCGGTCGCATTAAGACACTTGGAGACCGGGATTAGCGTCAGAAAAACACTAGTTTTAGGGGAAAAAAACGCAAATTCCTGGGATTAGGTTTAGGCAAGGGTTAGGTTTAGGCTGCAATCCCCAAGGGTTAGGGTAAGAGTAGGGAACAGGAGAGGGATAGCACGTTCGATCGCATTAAGACACTTGGAGACCGGGTTTAGCTCGGCAAGACACTTGGAAACCAGGAAAAAACGCTCGTTCGATCGCATTAAGACACTTGGAGACCGGGTTTAGCTCGGCAAGACACTTGGAAACCAGGAAAAAACGCTCGTTCGATCGCATTAAGACACTTGGGAGACCGGGATTGGCGTCAGATTCCCCTAACCCTAACCCTAACCCTAACCCTAACCCTAACCCTAACCCTAACCTTTACCCCTGACCCCTGACCCCTTGACCCCTGACCCCTGACCTCTTACCCCTTCACCCCTCACCCCTAACCCCTAACCCCTGACCCCTAATCCCATTTACCTTTAACCCCAACCCCCCCCCCCCCCCCCCCCCCTTGGTTTTTATTGCGGTTTTGGCGTTTTCAGACCATTTTGGCAATTTTTGGTTTTTTGACGTTTTTAAGACACTTCTCTAACCCCCCCCCCCCCCCCCCCCAGGGGTCATTAAGACACTAGGAGACCGGGAAAACGTTCTTTCGGCCGCATTAAGACACTTGGGAGACCGGGATTAGCTCGGCAAGACACTTGGAAAACAAGAAAAAACGTTCGTTCGATCGCATTAAGACACTTGGAGACCGGGATTAGCGTCAGAAAAACACTAGTTTTAGGGGAAAAAAACGCAAATTCCTGGGATTAGGTTTAGGCAAGGGTTAGGTTTAGGCTGCAATCCCCAAGGGTTAGGGTAAGAGTAGGGAACAGGAGAGGGATAGCACGTTCGATCGCATTAAGACACTTGGAGACCGGGTTTAGCTCGGCAAGACACTTGGAAACCAGGAAAAAACGCTCGTTCGATCGCATTAAGACACTTGGAGACCGGGTTTAGCTCGGCAAGACACTTGGAAACCAGGAAAAAACGCTCGTTCGATCGCATTAAGACACTTGGAGACCGGGTTTAGCTCGGCAAGACACTTGGAAACCAGGAAAAAACGCTCGTTCGATCGCATTAAGACACTTGGAGACCGGGTTTAGCTCGGCAAGACACTTGGAAACCAGGAAAAAACGCTCGTTCGATCGCATTAAGACACTTGGAGACCGGGTTTAGCTCGGCAAGACACTTGGAAACCAGGAAAAAACGCTCGTTCGATCGCATTAAGACACTTGGGAGACCGGGATTGGCGTCAGATTCCCCTAACCCTAACCCTAACCCTAACCCTAACCCTGACCCCTAACCCCTAACCCCTGACCCCTAACCCCATTTACCCTTAACCCCAAACCCCCCCCCCCCCCCCCCTTGGTTTTTATTGCGGTTTTGGCGTTTTCAGGCCATTTTGGCAATTTTTGGTTTTTTGACGTTTTTAAGACACTTCTCTAACCCCCCCCCCCCCCCCAGGGGTCATTAAGACACTAGGAGACCGGGAAAACGTTCTTTCGGCCGCATTAAGACACTTGGGAGACCGGGATTAGCTCGGCAAGACACTTGGAAAACAAGAAAAAACGTTCGTTCGGTCGCATTAAGACACTTGGAGACCGGGATTAGCGTCAGAAAAACACTAGTTTTAGGGGAAAAAAACGCAAATTCCTGGGATTAGGTTTAGGCAAGGGTTAGGTTTAGGCTGCAATCCCCAAGGGTTAGGGTAAGAGTAGGGAACAGGAGAGGGATAGCACGTTCGATCGCATTAAGACACTTGGAGACCGGGTTTAGCTCGGCAAGACACTTGGAAACCAGGAAAAAACGCTCGTTCGATCGCATTAAGACACTTGGAGACCGGGTTTAGCTCGGCAAGACACTTGGAAACCAGGAAAAAACGCTCGTTCGATCGCATTAAGACACTTGGAGACCGGGTTTAGCTCGGCAAGACACTTGGAAACCAGGAAAAAACGCTCGTTCGATCGCATTAAGACACTTGGAGACCGGGTTTAGCTCGGCAAGACACTTGGAAACCAGGAAAAAACGCTCGTTCGATCGCATTAAGACACTTGGAGACCGGGTTTAGCTCGGCAAGACACTTGGAAACCAGGAAAAAACGCTCGTTCGATCGCATTAAGACACTTGGGAGACCGGGATTGGCGTCAGATTCCCCTAACCCTAACCCTAACCCTAACCCTAACCCTAACCTTGACCCCTGACCCCTGACCCCTTGACCCCTGACCCCTGACCTCTTACCCCTTCACCCCTCACCCCTAACCCCTAACCCCTGACCCCTAACCCCATTTACCCTTAACCCCAACCCCCCCCCCCCCCCCCCCCCCTTGGTTTTTATTGCGGTTTTGGCGTTTTCAGACCATTTTGGCAATTTTTGGTTTTTTGACGTTTTTAAGACACTTCTCTAACCCCCCCCCCCCCCAGGGGTCATTAAGACACTAGGAGACCGGGAAAACGTTCTTTCGGCCGCATTAAGACACTTGGGAGACCGGGATTAGCTCGGCAAGACACTTGGAAAACAAGAAAAAACGTTCGTTCGGTCGCATTAAGACACTTGGAGACCGGGATTAGCGTCAGAAAAACACTAGTTTTAGGGGAAAAAAACGCAAATTCCTGGGATTAGGTTTAGGCAAGGGTTAGGTTTAGGCTGCAATCCCCAAGGGTTAGGGTAAGAGTAGGGAACAGGAGAGGGATAGCACGTTCGATCGCATTAAGACACTTGGAGACCGGGTTTAGCTCGGCAAGACACTTGGAAACCAGGAAAAAACGCTCGTTCGATCGCATTAAGACACTTGGAGACCGGGTTTAGCTCGGCAAGACACTTGGAAACCAGGAAAAAACGCTCGTTCGATCGCATTAAGACACTTGGAGACCGGGTTTAGCTCGGCAAGACACTTGGAAACCAGGAAAAAATGCTCGTTCGATCGCATTAAGACACTTGGGAGACCGGGATTGGCGTCAGATTCCCCTAACCCTAACCCTAACCCTAACCCTAACCCTAACCCTAACCTTGACCCCTGACCCCTGACCCCTTGACCCCTGACCCCTGACCTCTTGCCCCTTCACCCCTCACCCCTAACCCCTAACCCCTGACCCCTAACCCCATTTACCTTTAACCCCAACACCCCCCCCCCCCCCCCCCTTGGTTTTTATTGCGGTTTTGGCGTTTTCAGACCATTTTGGCAATTTTTGTTTTTTTGACGTTTTTAAGACACTTCTCTAACCCCCCCCCCCCCAGGGGTCATTAAGACACTAGGAGACCGGGAAAACGTTCTTTCGGCCGCATTAAGACACTTGGGAGACCGGGATTAGCTCGGCAAGACACTTGGAAACCAGGAAAAAACGCTCGTTCGATCGCATTAAGACACTTGGAGACCGGGTTTAGCTCGGCAAGACACTTGGAAACCAGGAAAAAACGCTCGTTCGATCGCATTAAGACATTTGGGAGACCGGGATTGGCGTCAGATTCCCCTAACCCTAACCCTAACCCTAACCCTAACCCTAACCCTAACCTTGACCCCTGACCCCTGACCCCTTGACCCCTGACCCCTGACCTCTTACCCCTTCACCCCTCACCCCTAACCCCTAACCCCTGACCCCTAACCCCATTTACCTTTAACCCCAAACCCCACCCCCCACCCCCTTGGTTTTTATTGCGGTTTTGGCGTTTTCAGACCATTTTGGCAATTTTTGGTTTTTTGACGTTTTTAAGACACTTCTCTAACCCCCCCCCCCCCAGGGGTCATTAAGACACTAGGAGACCGGGAAAACGTTCTTTCGGCCGCATTAAGACACTTGGGAGACCGGGATTAGCTCGGCAAGACACTTGGAAAACAAGAAAAAACGTTCGTTCGGTCGCATTAAGACACTTGGAGACCGGGATTAGCGTCAGAAAAACACTAGTTTTAGGGGAAAAAAACGCAAATTCCTGGGATTAGGTTTAGGCAAGGGTTAGGTTTAGGCTGCAATCCCCAAGGGTTAGGGTAAGAGTAGGGAACAGGAGAGGGATAGCACGTTCGATCGCATTAAGACACTTGGAGACCGGGTTTAGCTCGGCAAGACACTTGGAAACCAGGAAAAAACGCTCGTTCGCTCGCATTAAGACACTTGGAGACCGGGTTTAGCTCGGCAAGACACTTGGAAACCAGGAAAAAACGCTCGTTCGATCGCATTAAGACACTTGGGAGACCGGGATTGGCGTCAGATTCCCCTAACCCTAACCCTAACCCTAACCCTAACCCTAACCCTAACCTTTACCCCTGACCCCTGACCCCTTGACCCCTGACCCCTGACCTCTTACCCCTTCACCCCTCACCCCTAACCCCTAACCCCTGACCCCTAACCCCATTTACCTTTAACCCCAACCCCCCCCCTTGGTTTTTATTGCGGTTTTGGCGTTTTCAGACCATTTTGTCAATTTTTGGTTTTTTAACGTTTTTAAGACACTTCTCTAACCCCCCCCCCCCCCAGGGGTCATTAAGACACTAGGAGACCGGGAAAACGTTCTTTCGGCCGCATTAAGACACTTGGGAGACCGGGATTAGCTCGGCAAGACACTTGGAAACCAGGAAAAAACGCTCGTTCGATCGCATTAAGACACTTGGAGACCGGGTTTAGCTCGGCAAGACACTTGGAAACCAGGAAAAAACGCTCGTTCGATCGCATTAAGACACTTGGGAGACCGGGATTGGCGTCAGATTCCCCTAACCCTAACCCTAACCCTAACCCTAACCCTAACCCTAACCTTGACCCCTGACCCCTGACCCCTTGACCCCTGACCCCTGACCCCTTACCCCTTCACCCCTGACCCCTAACCCCTAACCCCTGACCCCTAACCCCATTTACCTTTAACCCCAACCCCCCCCTTGGTTTTTATTGCGGTTTTGGGTTTTCAGACCATTTTGGCAATTTTTGGTTTTTTGACGTTTTTAAGACACTTCTCTAACCCCCCCCCCCAGGGGTCATTAAGACACTAGGAGACCGGGAAAACGTTCTTTCGGCCGCATTAAGACACTTGGGAGACCGGGATTAGCTCGGCAAGACACTTGGAAAACAAGGAAAAACGTTCGTTCGGTCGCATTAAGACACTTGGAGACCGGGATTAGCGTCAGAAAAACACTAGTTTTAGGGGAAAAAAACGCAAATTCCTGGGATTAGGTTTAGGCAAGGGTTAGGTTTAGGCTGCAATCCCCAAGGGTTAGGGTAAGAGTAGGGAACAGGAGAGGGATAGCACGTTCGATCGCATTAAGACACTTGGAGACCGGGTTTAGCTCGGCAAGACACTTGGAAAACGGGAAAAAACGTTCGTTCGGTCGCATTAAGACACTTGGAGACCGGGATTAGCGTCAGAAAAACACTAGTTTTAGGGGAAAAAAACGCAAATTCCTGGGATTAGGTTTAGGCAAGGGTTAGGTTTAGGCTGCAATCCCCAAGGGTTAGGGTAAGAGTAGGGAACAGGAGAGGGATAGCACGTTCGATCGCATTAAGACACTTGGAGACCGGGTTTAGCTCGGCAAGACACTTGGAAAACAGGAAAAAACGCTCGTTCGATCGCATTAAGACACTTGGAGACCGGGTTTAGCTCGGCAAGACACTTGGAAAACAGGAAAAAACGCTCGTTCGATCGCATTAAGACACTTGGAGACCGGGTTTAGCTCGGCAAGACACTTGGAAAACAGGAAAAAACGCTCGTTCGATCGCATTAAGACACTTGGAGACCGGGTTTAGCTCGGCAAGACACTTGGAAAACAGGAAAAAACGCTCGTTCGATCGCATTAAGACACTTGGGAGACCGGGATTGGCGTCAGATTCCCCTAACCCTGACCCTAACCCTAACCCTAACCCCTGACCCCTAACCCCATTTACCTTTAACCCCAAACCCCCCCCCCCCCCCCCTTGGTTTTTATTGCGGTTTTGGCGTTTTCAGACCATTTTGGCAATTTTTGGTTTTTTGACGTTTTTAAGACACTTCTCTAACCCCCCCCCCCCCCAGGGGTCATTAAGACACTAGGAGACCGGGAAAACGTTCTTTCGGCCGCATTAAGACACTTGGGAGACCGGGATTAGCTCGGCAAGACACTTGGAAACCAGGAAAAAACGCTCGTTCGATCGCATTAAGACACTTGGAGACCGGGTTTAGCTCGGCAAGACACTTGGAAACCAGGAAAAAACGCTCGTTCGATCGCATTAAGACACTTGGGAGACCGGGATTGGCGTCAGATTCCCCTAACCCTAACCCTAACCCTAACCCTAACCTTGACCCCTGACCCCTGACCCCTTGACCCCTGACCCCTGACCTCTTACCCCTTCACCCCTCACCCCTAACCCCTAACCCCTGACCCCTAATCCCATTTACCTTTAACCCCAACCCCCCCCCCCCCCCCCTTGGTTTTTATTGCGGTTTTGGCGTTTTCAGACCATTTTGGCAATTTTTGGTTTTTTGACGTTTTTAAGACACTTCTCTAACCCCCCCCCCCCCCCCCCAGGGGTCATTAAGACACTAGGAGACCGGGAAAACGTTCTTTCGGCCGCATTAAGACACTTGGGAGACCGGGATTAGCTCGGCAAGACACTTGGAAAACAAGAAAAAACGTTCGTTCGGTCGCATTAAGACACTTGGAGACCGGGATTAGCGTCAGAAAAACACTAGTTTTAGGGGAAAAAAACGCAAATTCCTGGGATTAGGTTTAGGCAAGGGTTAGGTTTAGGCTGCAATCCCCAAGGGTTAGGGTAAGAGTAGGGAACAGGAGAGGGATAGCACGTTCGATCGCATTAAGACACTTGGAGACCGGGTTTAGCTCGGCAAGACACTTGGAAACCAGGAAAAAACGCTCGTTCGATCGCATTAAGACACTTGGAGACCGGGTTTAGCTCGGCAAGACACTTGGAAACCAGGAAAAAACTCTCGTTCGATCGCATTAAGACACTTGGAGACCGGGTTTAGCTCGGCAAGACACTTGGAAACCAGGAAAAAACGCTCGTTCGATCGCATTAAGACACTTGGAGACCGGGTTTAGCTCGGCAAGACACTTGAAAACCAGGAAAAAACGCTCGTTCGATCGCATTAAGACACTTGGAGACCGGGTTTAGCTCGGCAAGACACTTGGAAACCAGGAAAAAACGCTCGTTCGATCGCATTAAGACACTTGGGAGACCGGGATTGGCGTCAGATTCCCCTAACCCTAACCCTAACCCTAACCCTAACCCTGACCCCTAACCCCTAACCCCTGACCCCTAACCCCATTTACCCTTAACCCCAACCCCCCCCCCCCCCTTGGTTTTTATTGCGGTTTTGGCGTTTTCAGGCCATTTTGGCAATTTTTGGTTTTTTGACGTTTTTAAGACACTTCTCTAACCCCCCCCCCCCCCCAGGGGTCATTAAGACACTAGGAGACCGGGAAAACGTTCTTTCGGCCGCATTAAGACACTTGGGAGACCGGGATTAGCTCGGCAAGACACTTGGAAAACAAGAAAAAACGTTCGTTCGGTCGCATTAAGACACTTGGAGACCGGGATTAGCGTCAGAAAAACACTAGTTTTAGGGGAAAAAAACGCAAATTCCTGGGATTAGGTTTAGGCAAGGGTTAGGTTTAGGCTGCAATCCCCAAGGGTTAGGGTAAGAGTAGGGAACAGGAGAGGGATAGCACGTTCGATCGCATTAAGACACTTGGAGACCGGGTTTAGCTCGGCAAGACACTTGGAAACCAGGAAAAAACGCTCGTTCGATCGCATTAAGACACTTGGAGACCGGGTTTAGCTCGGCAAGACACTTGGAAACCAGGAAAAAACGCTCGTTCGATCGCATTAAGACACTTGGAGACCGGGTTTAGCTCGGCAAGACACTTGGAAACCAGGAAAAAACGCTCGTTCGATCGCATTAAGACACTTGGAGACCGGGTTTAGCTCGGCAAGACACTTGGAAACCAGGAAAAAACGCTCGTTCGATCGCATTAAGACACTTGGAGACCGGGTTTAGCTCGGCAAGACACTTGGAAACCAGGAAAAAACGCTCGTTCGATCGCATTAAGACACTTGGGAGACCGGGATTGGCGTCAGATTCCCCTAACCCTAACCCTAACCCTAACCCTAACCCTAACCTTGACCCCTGACCCCTGACCCCTTGACCCCTGACCCCTGACCTCTTACCCCTTCACCCCTCACCCCTAACCCCTAACCCCTGACCCCTAACCCCATTTACCTTTAACCCCAACCCCCCCCCCCCCCCCCCCCCCCCTTGGTTTTTATTGCGGTTTTGGCGTTTTCAGACCATTTTGGCAATTTTTGGTTTTTTGACGTTTTTAAGACACTTCTCTAACCCCCCCCCCCCCCCCAGGGGTCATTAAGACACTAGGAGACCGGGAAAACGTTCTTTCGGCCGCATTAAGACACTTGGGAGACCGGGATTAGCTCGGCAAGACACTTGGAAAACAAGAAAAAACGTTCGTTCGGTCGCATTAAGACACTTGGAGACCGGGATTAGCGTCAGAAAAACACTAGTTTTAGGGGAAAAAAACGCAAATTCCTGGGATTAGGTTTAGGCAAGGGTTAGGTTTAGGCTGCAATCCCCAAGGGTTAGGGTAAGAGTAGGGAACAGGAGAGGGATAGCACGTTCGATCGCATTAAGACACTTGGAGACCGGGTTTAGCTCGGCAAGACACTTGGAAACCAGGAAAAAACGCTCGTTCGATCGCATTAAGACACTTGGAGACCGGGTTTAGCTCGGCAAGACACTTGGAAACCAGGAAAAAACGCTCGTTCGATCGCATTAAGACACTTGGGAGACCGGGATTGGCGTCAGATTCCCCTAACCCTAACCCTAACCCTAACCCTAACCCTAACCCTAACCCTAACCTTGACCCCTGACCCCTGACCCCTTGACCCCTGACCCCTGACCTCTTACCCCTTCACCCCTCACCCCTAACCCCTAACCCCTGACCCCTAACCCCATTTACCTTTAACCCCAACCCCCCCCCCCCCCCCCCTTGGTTTTTATTGCGGTTTTGGCGTTTTCAGACCATTTTGTCAATTTTTGGTTTTTTAACGTTTTTAAGACACTTCTCTAACCCCCCCCCCCCCCAGGGGTCATTAAGACACTAGGAGACCGGGAAAACGTTCTTTCGGCCGCATTAAGACACTTGGGAGACCGGGATTAGCTCGGCAAGACACTTGGAAACCAGGAAAAAACGCTCGTTCGATCGCATTAAGACACTTGGAGACCGGGTTTAGCTCGGCAAGACACTTGGAAACCAGGAAAAAACGCTCGTTCGATCGCATTAAGACACTTGGGAGACCGGGATTGGCGTCAGATTCCCCTAACCCTAACCCTAACCCTAACCCTAACCCTAACCTTGACCCCTGACCCCTGACCCCTTGACCCCTGACCCCTGACCCCTTACCCCTTCACCCCTGACCCCTAACCCCTAACCCCTGACCCCTAACCCCATTTACCTTTAACCCCAACCCCCCCCCCCCCCCCCCCCCTTGGTTTTTATTGCGGTTTTGGCGTTTTCAGACCATTTTGGCAATTTTTGGTTTTTTGACGTTTTTAAGACACTTCTCTAACCCCCCCCCCCAGGGGTCATTAAGACACTAGGAGACCGGGAAAACGTTCTTTCGGCCGCATTAAGACACTTGGGAGACCGGGATTAGCTCGGCAAGACACTTGGAAAACAAGGAAAAACGTTCGTTCGGTCGCATTAAGACACTTGGAGACCGGGATTAGCGTCAGAAAAACACTAGTTTTAGGGGAAAAAAACGCAAATTCCTGGGATTAGGTTTAGGCAAGGGTTAGGTTTAGGCTGCAATCCCCAAGGGTTAGGGTAAGAGTAGGGAACAGGAGAGGGATAGCACGTTCGATCGCATTAAGACACTTGGAGACCGGGTTTAGCTCGGCAAGACACTTGGAAAACGGGAAAAAACGTTCGTTCGGTCGCATTAAGACACTTGGAGACCGGGATTAGCGTCAGAAAAACACTAGTTTTAGGGGAAAAAAACTCAAATTCCTGGGATTAGGTTTAGGCAAGGGTTAGGTTTAGGCTGCAATCCCCAAGGGTTAGGGTAAGAGTAGGGAACAGGAGAGGGATAGCACGTTCGATCGCATTAAGACACTTGGAGACCGGGTTTAGCTCGGCAAGACACTTGGAAAACAGGAAAAAACGCTCGTTCGATCGCATTAAGACACTTGGAGACCGGGTTTAGCTCGGCAAGACACTTGGAAAACAGGAAAAAACGCTCGTTCGATCGCATTAAGACACTTGGAGACCGGGTTTAGCTCGGCAAGACACTTGGAAAACAGGAAAAAACGCTCGTTCGATCGCATTAAGACACTTGGAGACCGGGTTTAGCTCGGCAAGACACTTGGAAAACAGGAAAAAACGCTCGTTCGATCGCATTAAGACACTTGGAGACCGGGTTTAGCTCGGCAAGACACTTGGAAAACAGGAAAAAACGCTCGTTCGATCGCATTAAGACACTTGGAGACCGGGTTTAGCTCGGCAAGACACTTGGAAACCAGGAAAAAACGCTCGTTCGATCGCATTAAGACACTTGGGAGACCGGGATTGGCGTCAGATTCCCCTAACCCTGACCCTAACCCTAACCCTAACCCCTGACCCCTAACCCCATTTACCTTTAACCCCAAACCCCCCCCCCCCCCCCCCTTGGTTTTTATTGCGGTTTTGGCGTTTTCAGACCATTTTGGCAATTTTTGGTTTTTTGACGTTTTTAAGACACTTCTCTAACCCCCCCCCCCCCAGGGGTCATTAAGACACTAGGAGACCGGGAAAACGTTCTTTCGGCCGCATTAAGACACTTGGGAGACCGGGATTAGCTCGGCAAGACACTTGGAAACCAGGAAAAAACGCTCGTTCGATCGCATTAAGACACTTGGAGACCGGGTTTAGCTCGGCAAGACACTTGGAAACCAGGAAAAAACGCTCGTTCGATCGCATTAAGACACTTGGGAGACCGGGATTGGCGTCAGATTCCCCTAACCCTAACCCTAACCCTAACCCTAACCCTAAACTTGACCCCTGACCCCTGACCCCTTGACCCCTGACCCCTGACCTCTTACCCCTTCACCCCTCACCCCTAACCCCTAACCCCTGACCCCTAATCCCATTTACCTTTAACCCCAACCCCCCCCCCCCCCCCCTTGGTTTTTATTGCGGTTTTGGCGTTTTCAGACCATTTTGGCAATTTTTGGTTTTTTGACGTTTTTAAGACACTTCTCTAACCCCCCCCCCCCCCCCAGGGGTCATTAAGACACTAGGAGACCGGGAAAACGTTCTTTCGGCCGCATTAAGACACTTGGGAGACCGGGATTAGCTCGGCAAGACACTTGGAAAACAAGAAAAAACGTTCGTTCGGTCGCATTAAGACACTTGGAGACCGGGATTAGCGTCAGAAAAACACTAGTTTTAGGGGAAAAAAACGCAAATTCCTGGGATTAGGTTTAGGCAAGGGTTAGGTTTAGGCTGCAATCCCCAAGGGTTAGGGTAAGAGTAGGGAACAGGAGAGGGATAGCACGTTCGATCGCATTAAGACACTTGGAGACCGGGTTTAGCTCGGCAAGACACTTGGAAACCAGGAAAAAACGCTCGTTCGATCGCATTAAGACACTTGGAGACCGGGTTTAGCTCGGCAAGACACTTGGAAACCAGGAAAAAACTCTCGTTCGATCGCATTAAGACACTTGGAGACCGGGTTTAGCTCGGCAAGACACTTGGAAACCAGGAAAAAACGCTCGTTCGATCGCATTAAGACACTTGGAGACCGGGTTTAGCTCGGCAAGACACTTGAAAACCAGGAAAAAACGCTCGTTCGATCGCATTAAGACACTTGGAGACCGGGTTTAGCTCGGCAAGACACTTGGAAACCAGGAAAAAACGCTCGTTCGATCGCATTAAGACACTTGGGAGACCGGGATTGGCGTCAGATTCCCCTAACCCTAACCCTAACCCTAACCCTAACCCTGACCCCTAACCCCTAACCCCTGACCCCTAACCCCATTTACCCTTAACCCCAACCCCCCCCCCCCCCCCCCCTTGGTTTTTATTGCGGTTTTGGCGTTTTCAGGCCATTTTGGCAATTTTTGGTTTTTTGACGTTTTTAAGACACTTCTCTAACCCCCCCCCCCCCAGGGGTCATTAAGACACTAGGAGACCGGGAAAACGTTCTTTCGGCCGCATTAAGACACTTGGGAGACCGGGATTAGCTCGGCAAGACACTTGGAAAACAAGAAAAAACGTTCGTTCGGTCGCATTAAGACACTTGGAGACCGGGATTAGCGTCAGAAAAACACTAGTTTTAGGGGAAAAAAACGCAAATTCCTGGGATTAGGTTTAGGCAAGGGTTAGGTTTAGGCTGCAATCCCCAAGGGTTAGGGTAAGAGTAGGGAACAGGAGAGGGATAGCACGTTCGATCGCATTAAGACACTTGGAGACCGGGTTTAGCTCGGCAAGACACTTGGAAACCAGGAAAAAACGCTCGTTCGATCGCATTAAGACACTTGGAGACCGGGTTTAGCTCGGCAAGACACTTGGAAACCAGGAAAAAACGCTCGTTCGATCGCATTAAGACACTTGGAGACCGGGTTTAGCTCGGCAAGACACTTGGAAACCAGTAAAAAACGCTCGTTCGATCGCATTAAGACACTTGGAGACCGGGTTTAGCTCGGCAAGACACTTGGAAACCAGGAAAAAACGCTCGTTCGATCGCATTAAGACACTTGGAGACCGGGTTTAGCTCGGCAAGACACTTGGAAACCAGGAAAAAACGCTCGTTCGATCGCATTAAGACACTTGGGAGACCGGGATTGGCGTCAGATTCCCCTAACCCTAACCCTAACCCTAACCCTAACCCTAACCCTAACCCTAACCTTGACCCCTGACCCCTGACCCCTTGACCCCTGACCCCTGACCTCTTACCCCTTCACCCCTGACCCCTAACCCCTAACCCCTGACCCCTAACCCCATTTACCTTTAACCCCAAATACCCCCCCCCCCCCCCCTTGGTTTTTATTGCGGTTTTGGCGTTTTCAGACCATTTTGGCAATTTTTGGTTTTTTGACGTTTTTAAGACACTTCTCTAACCCCCCCCCCCCCAGGGGTCATTAAGACACTAGGAGACCGGGAAAACGTTCTTTCGGCCGCATTAAGACACTTGGGAGACCGGGATTAGCTCGGCAAGACACTTGGAAAACAAGAAAAAACGTTCGTTCGGTCGCATTAAGACACTTGGAGACCGGGATTAGAGTCAGAAAAACACTAGTTTTAGGGGAAAAAAACGCAAATTCCTGGGATTAGGTTTAGGCAAGGGTTAGGTTTAGGCTGCAATCCCCAAGGGTTAGGGTAAGAGTAGGGAACAGGAGAGGGATAGCACGTTCGATCGCATTAAGACACTTGGAGACCGGGTTTAGCTCGGCAAGACACTTGGAAACCAGGAAAAAACGCTCGTTCGATCGCATTAAGACACTTGGAGACCGGGTTTAGCTCGGCAAGACACTTGGAAACCAGGAAAAAACGCTCGTTCGATCGCATTAAGACACTTGGGAGACCGGGATTGGCGTCAGATTCCCCTAACCCTAACCCTAACCCTAACCCTAACCCTAACCCTAACCCTAACCTTGACCCCTGACCCCTGACCCCTTGACCCCTGACCCCTGACCTCTTACCCCTTCACCCCTCACCCCTAACCCCTAACCCCTGACCCCTAATCCCATTTACCTTTAACCCCAAACCCCCCCCCCCCCCCTTGGTTTTTATTGCGGTTTTGGCGTTTTCAGACCATTTTGGCAATTTTTGGTTTTTTGACGTTTTTAAGACACTTCTCTAACCCCCCCCCCCCCCCAGGGGTCATTAAGACACTAGGAGACCGGGAAAACGTTCTTTCGGCCGCATTAAGACACTTGGGAGACCGGGATTAGCTCGGCAAGACACTTGGAAAACAAGAAAAAACGTTCGTTCGGTCGCATTAAGACACTTGGAGACCGGGATTAGCGTCAGAAAAACACTAGTTTTAGGGGAAAAAAACGCAAATTCCTGGGATTAGGTTTAGGCAAGGGTTAGGTTTAGGCTGCAATCCCCAAGGGTTAGGGTAAGAGTAGGGAAGAGGAGAGGGATAGCACGTTCGATCGCATTAAGACACTTGGAGACCGGGTTTAGCTCGGCAAGACACTTGGAAACCAGGAAAAAACGCTCGTTCGATCGCATTAAGACACTTGGAGACCGGGTTTAGCTCGGCAAGACACTTGGAAACCAGGAAAAAACTCTCGTTCGATCGCATTAAGACACTTGGAGACCGGGTTTAGCTCGGCAAGACACTTGGAAACCAGGAAAAAACGCTCGTTCGATCGCATTAAGACACTTGGAGACCGGGTTTAGCTCGGCAAGACACTTGAAAACCAGGAAAAAACGCTCGTTCGATCGCATTAAGACACTTGGAGACCGGGTTTAGCTCGGCAAGACACTTGGAAACCAGGAAAAAACGCTCGTTCGATCGCATTAAGACACTTGGGAGACCGGGATTGGCGTCAGATTCCCCTAACCCTAACCCTAACCCTAACCCTAACCCTGACCCCTAACCCCTAACCCCTGACCCCTAACCCCATTTACCCTTAACCCCAACCCCCCCCCCCCCTTGGTTTTTATTGCGGTTTTGGCGTTTTCAGGCCATTTTGGCAATTTTTGGTTTTTTGACGTTTTTAAGACACTTCTCTAACCCCCCCCCCCCCCCAGGGGTCATTAAGACACTAGGAGACCGGGAAAACGTTCTTTCGGCCGCATTAAGACACTTGGGAGACCGGGATTAGCTCGGCAAGACACTTGGAAAACAAGAAAAAACGTTCGTTCGGTCGCATTAAGACACTTGGAGACCGGGATTAGCGTCAGAAAAACACTAGTTTTAGGGGAAAAAAACGCAAATTCCTGGGATTAGGTTTAGGCAAGGGTTAGGTTTAGGCTGCAATCCCCAAGGGTTAGGGTAAGAGTAGGGAACAGGAGAGGGATAGCACGTTCAATCGCATTAAGACACTTGGAGACCGGGTTTAGCTCGGCAAGACACTTGGAAACCAGGAAAAAACGCTCGTTCGATCGCATTAAGACACTTGGAGACCGGGTTTAGCTCGGCAAGACACTTGGAAACCAGGAAAAAACGCTCGTTCGATCGCATTAAGACACTTGGAGACCGGGTTTAGCTCGGCAAGACACTTGGAAACCAGGAAAAAACGCTCGTTCGATCGCATTAAGACACTTGGAGACCGGGTTTAGCTCGGCAAGACACTTGGAAACCAGGAAAAAACGCTCGTTCGATCGCATTAAGACACTTGGAGACCGGGTTTAGCTCGGCAAGACACTTGGAAACCAGGAAAAAACGCTCGTTCGATCGCATTAAGACACTTGGGAGACCGGGATTGGCGTCAGATTCCTTTAACCCTAACCCTAACCCTAACCCTAACCCTAACCTTGACCCCTGACCCCTGACCCCTTGACCCCTGACCCCTGACCTCTTACCCCTTCACCCCTCACCCCTAACCCCTAACCCCTGACCCCTAACCCCATTTACCTTTAACCCCAACCCCCCCCCCCCCCCCCCCTTGGTTTTTATTGCGGTTTTGGCGTTTTCAGACCATTTTGGCAATTTTTGGTTTTTTGACGTTTTTAAGACACTTCTCTAACCCCCCCCCCCCAGGGGTCATTAAGACACTAGGAGACCGGGAAAACGTTCTTTCGGTCGCATTAAGACACTTGGGAGACCGGGATTAGCTCGGCAAGACACTTGGAAAACAAGAAAAAACGTTCGTTCGGTCGCATTAAGACACTTGGAGACCGGGATTAGCGTCAGAAAAACACTAGTTTTAGGGGAAAAAAACGCAAATTCCTGGGATTAGGTTTAGGCAAGGGTTAGGTTTAGGCTGCAATCCCCAAGGGTTAGGGTAAGAGTAGGGAACAGGAGAGGGATAGCACGTTCGATCGCATTAAGACACTTGGAGACCGGGTTTAGCTCGGCAAGACACTTGGAAACCAGGAAAAAACGCTCGTTCGATCGCATTAAGACACTTGGAGACCGGGTTTAGCTCGGCAAGACACTTGGAAACCAGGAAAAAACGCTCGTTCGATCGCATTAAGACACTTGGAGACCGGGTTTAGCTCGGCAAGACACTTGGAAACCAGGAAAAAATGCTCGTTCGATCGCATTAAGACACTTGGGAGACCGGGATTGGCGTCAGATTCCCCTAACCCTAACCCTAACCCTAACCCTAACCCTAACCTTGACCCCTGACCCCTGACCCCTTGACCCCTGACCCCTGACCTCTTACCCCTTCACCCCTCACCCCTAACCCCTAACCCCTGACCCCTAACCCCATTTACCTTTAACCCCAACACCCCCCCCCCCCTTGGTTTTTATTGCGGTTTTGGCGTTTTCAGACCATTTTGGCAATTTTTGGTTTTTTGACGTTTTTAAGACACTTCTCTAACCCCCCCCCCCCCAGGGGTCATTAAGACACTAGGAGACCGGGAAAACGTTCTTTCGGCCGCATTAAGACACTTGGGAGACCGGGATTAGCTCGGCAAGACACTTGGAAACCAGGAAAAAACGCTCGTTCGATCGCATTAAGACACTTGGAGACCGGGTTTAGCTCGGCAAGACACTTGGAAACCAGGAAAAAACGCTCGTTCGATCGCATTAAGACATTTGGGAGACCGGGATTGGCGTCAGATTCCCCTAACCCTAACCCTAACCCTAACCCTAACCCTAACCTTGACCCCTGACCCCTGACCCCTTGACCCCTGACCCCTGACCTCTTACCCCTTCACCCCTCACCCCTAACCCCTAACCCCTGACCCCTAACCCCATTTACCTTTAACCCCAAACCCCACCCCACCCCCCCCACCCCCTTGGTTTTTATTGCGGTTTTGGCGTTTTCAGACCATTTTGGCAATTTTTGGTTTTTTGACGTTTTTAAGACACTTCTCTAACCCCCCCCCCCCCCCCAGGGGTCATTAAGACACTAGGAGACCGGGAAAACGTTCTTTCGGCCGCATTAAGACACTTGGGAGACCGGGATTAGCTCGGCAAGACACTTGGAAAACAAGAAAAAACGTTCGTTCGGTCGCATTAAGACACTTGGAGACCGGGATTAGCGTCAGAAAAACACTAGTTTTAGGGGAAAAAAACGCAAATTCCTGGGATTAGGTTTAGGCAAGGGTTAGGTTTAGGCTGCAATCCCCAAGGGTTAGGGTAAGAGTAGGGAACAGGAGAGGGATAGCACGTTCGATCGCATTAAGACACTTGGAGACCGGGTTTAGCTCGGCAAGACACTTGGAAACCAGGAAAAAACGCTCGTTCGCTCGCATTAAGACACTTGGAGACCGGGTTTAGCTCGGCAAGACACTTGGAAACCAGGAAAAAACGCTCGTTCGATCGCATTAAGACACTTGGGAGACCGGGATTGGCGTCAGATTCCCCTAACCCTAACCCTAACCCTAACCCTAACCCTGACCCCTGACCCCTTGACCCCTGACCCCTGACCTCTTACCCCTTCACCCCTCACCCCTAACCCCTAACCCCTGACCCCTAACCCCATTTACCTTTAACCCCAACCCCCCCCCTTGGTTTTTATTGCGGTTTTGGCGTTTTCAGACCATTTTGTCAATTTTTGGTTTTTTAACGTTTTTAAGACACTTCTCTAACCCCCCCCCCCCCAGGGGTCATTAAGACACTAGGAGACCGGGAAAACGTTCTTTCGGCCGCATTAAGACACTTGGGAGACCGGGATTAGCTCGGCAAGACACTTGGAAACCAGGAAAAAACGCTCGTTCGATCGCATTAAGACACTTGGAGACCGGGTTTAGCTCGGCAAGACACTTGGAAACCAGGAAAAAACGCTCGTTCGATCGCATTAAGACACTTGGGAGACCGGGATTGGCGTCAGATTCCCCTAACCCTAACCCTAACCCTAACCCTAACCCTAACCCTAACCTTGACCCCTGACCCCTGACCCCTTGACCCCTGACCCCTGACCCCTTACCCCTTCACCCCTGACCCCTAACCCCTAACCCCTGACCCCTAACCCCATTTACCTTTAACCCCAACCCCCCCCCCCCCCTTGGTTTTTATTGCGGTTTTGGCGTTTTCAGACCATTTTGGCAATTTTTGGTTTTTTGACGTTTTTAAGACACTTCTCTAACCCCCCCCCCCAGGGGTCATTAAGACACTAGGAGACCGGGAAAACGTTCTTTCGGCCGCATTAAGACACTTGGGAGACCGGGATTAGCTCGGCAAGACACTTGGAAAACAAGGAAAAACGTTCGTTCGGTCGCATTAAGACACTTGGAGACCGGGATTAGCGTCAGAAAAACACTAGTTTTAGGGGAAAAAAACGCAAATTCCTGGGATTAGGTTTAGGCAAGGGTTAGGTTTAGGCTGCAATCCCCAAGGGTTAGGGTAAGAGTAGGGAACAGGAGAGGGATAGCACGTTCGATCGCATTAAGACACTTGGAGACCGGGTTTAGCTCGGCAAGACACTTGGAAAACGGGAAAAAACGTTCGTTCGGTCGCATTAAGACACTTGGAGACCGGGATTAGCGTCAGAAAAACACTAGTTTTAGGGGAAAAAAACGCAAATTCCTGGGATTAGGTTTAGGCAAGGGTTAGGTTTAGGCTGCAGTCCCCAAGGGTTAGGGTAAGAGTAGGGAACAGGAGAGGGATAGCACGTTCGATCGCATTAAGACACTTGGAGACCGGGTTTAGCTCGGCAAGACACTTGGAAAACAGGAAAAAACGCTCGTTCGATCGCATTAAGACACTTGGAGACCGGGTTTAGCTCGGCAAGACACTTGGAAAACAGGAAAAAACGCTCGTTCGATCGCATTAAGACACTTGGAGACCGGGTTTAGCTCGGCAAGACACTTGGAAAACAGGAAAAAACGCTCGTTCGATCGCATTAAGACACTTGGAGACCGGGTTTAGCTCGGCAAGACACTTGGAAAACAGGAAAAAACGCTCGTTCGATCGCATTAAGACACTTGGGAGACCGGGATTGGCGTCAGATTCCCCTAACCCTAACCCTAACCCTAACCCTAACCCTAACCCTAACCCTAACCTTGACCCCTGACCCCTGACCCCTTGACCCCTGACCCCTGACCCCTTACCCCTTCACCCCTGACCCCTAACCCCTAACCCCTGACCCCTAACCCCATTTACCTTTAACCCCAAATACCCCCCCCCCCCCCCTTGGTTTTTATTGCGGTTTTGGCGTTTTCAGACCATTTTGGCAATTTTTGGTTTTTTGACGTTTTTAAGACACTTCTCTAACCCCCCCCCCAGGGGTCATTAAGACACTAGGAGACCGGGAAAACGTTCTTTCGGCCGCATTAAGACACTTGGGAGACCGGGATTAGCTCGGCAAGACACTTGGAAAACAAGGAAAAACGTTCGTTCGGTCGCATTAAGACACTTGGAGACCGGGATTAGCGTCAGAAAAACACTAGTTTTAGGGGAAAAAAACGCAAATTCCTGGGATTAGGTTTAGGCAAGGGTTAGGTTTAGGCTGCAATCCCCAAGGGTTAGGGTAAGAGTAGGGAACAGGAGAGGGATAGCACGTTCGATCGCATTAAGACACTTGGAGACCGGGTTTAGCTCGGCAAGACACTTGGAAAACGGGAAAAAACGTTCGTTCGGTCGCATTAAGACACTTGGAGACCGGGATTAGCGTCAGAAAAACACTAGTTTTAGGGGAAAAAAACGCAAATTCCTGGGATTAGGTTTAGGCAAGGGTTAGGTTTAGGCTGCAATCCCCAAGGGTTAGGGTAAGAGTAGGGAACAGGAGAGGGATAGCACGTTCGATCGCATTAAGACACTTGGAGACCGGGTTTAGCTCGGCAAGACACTTGGAAAACAGAAAAAAACGCTCGTTCGATCGCATTAAGACACTTGGAGACCGGGTTTAGCTCGGCAAGACACTTGGAAAACAGGAAAAAACGCTCGTTCGATCGCATTAAGACACTTGGAGACCGGGTTTAGCTCGGCAAGACACTTGGAAAACAGGAAAAAACGCTCGTTCGATCGCATTAAGACACTTGGAGACCGGGTTTAGCTCGGCAAGACACTTGGAAAACAGGAAAAAACGCTCGTTCGATCGCATTAAGACACTTGGGAGACCGGGATTGGCGTCAGATTCCCCTAACCCTAACCCTAACCCTAACCCTAACCCTAACCCTAACCCTAACCTTGACCCCTGACCCCTGACCCCTTGACCCCTGACCCCTGACCTCTTACCCCTTCACCCCTGACCCCTAACCCCTAACCCCTGACCCCTAACCCCATTTACCTTTAACCCCAACCCCCCCCCCCCCCCCTTGGTTTTTATTGCGGTTTTGGCGTTTTCAGACCATTTTGGCAATTTTTGGTTTTTTGACGTTTTTAAGACACTTCTCTAACCCCCCCCCCCCCCCAGGGGTCATTAAGACACTAGGAGACCGGGAAAACGTTCTTTCGGCCGCATTAAGACACTTGGGAGACCGGGATTAGCTCGGCAAGACACTTGGAAAACAAGAAAAAACGTTCGTTCGGTCGCATTAAGACACTTGGAGACCGGGATTAGCGTCAGAAAAACACTAGTTTTAGGGGAAAAAAACGCAAATTCCTGGGATTAGGTTTAGGCAAGGGTTAGGTTTAGGCTGCAATCCCCAAGGGTTAGGGTAAGAGTAGGGAACAGGAGAGGGATAGCACGTTCGATCGCATTAAGACACTTGGAGACCGGGTTTAGCTCGGCAAGACACTTGGAAACCAGGAAAAAACGCTCGTTCGATCGCATTAAGACACTTGGAGACCGGGTTTAGCTCGGCAAGACACTTGGAAACCAGGAAAAAACGCTCGTTCGATCGCATTAAGACACTTGGAGACCGGGTTTAGCTCGGCAAGACACTTGGAAACCAGGAAAAAACGCTCGTTCGATCGCATTAAGACACTTGGAGACCGGGTTTAGCTCGGCAAGACACTTGGAAACCAGGAAAAAACGCTCGTTCGATCGCATTAAGACACTTGGAGACCGGGTTTAGCTCGGCAAGACACTTGGAAACCAGGAAAAAACGCTCGTTCGATCGCATTAAGACACTTGGGAGACAGGGATTGGCGTCAGATTCCCCTAACCCTAACCCTAACCCTAACCCTAACCCTAACCCTAACCCTAACCTTGACCCCTGACCCCTGACCCCTTGACCCCTGACCCCTGACCTCTTACCCCTTCACCCCTGACCCCTAACCCCTAACCCCTGACCCCTAACCCCATTTACCTTTAACCCCAAACACCCCCCCCCCCCCCCCCCTTGGTTTTTATTGCGGTTTTGGCGTTTTCAGACCATTTTGGCAATTTTTGGTTTTTTGACGTTTTTAAGACACTTCTCTAACCCCCCCCCCCCCCCCAGGGGTCATTAAGACACTAGGAGACCGGGAAAACGTTCTTTCGGCCGCATTAAGACACTTGGGAGACCGGGATTAGCGTCAGAAAAACACTAGTTTTAGGGGAAAAAAACGCAAATTCCTGGGATTAGGTTTAGGCAAGGGTTAGGTTTAGGCTGCAATCCCCAAGGGTTAGGGTAAGAGTAGGGAACAGGAGAGGGATAGCACGTTCGATCGCATTAAGACACTTGGAGACCGGGTTTAGCTCGGCAAGACACTTGGAAACCAGGAAAAAACGCTCGTTCGATCGCATTAAGACACTTGGAGACCGGGTTTAGCTCGGCAAGACACTTGGAAACCAGGAAAAAACGCTCGTTCGATCGCATTAAGACACTTGGAGACCGGGTTTAGCTCGGCAAGACACTTGGAAACCAGGAAAAAACGCTCGTTCGATCGCATTAAGACACTTGGGAGACCGGGATTGGCGTCAGATTCCCCTAACCCTAACCCTAACCCTAACCCTAACCCCTGACCCCTAACCCCATTTACCTTTAACCCCAACCCCCCCCCCCCCCCCCCCTTGGTTTTTATTGCGGTTTTGGCGTTTTCAGACCATTTTGGCAATTTTTGGTTTTTTGACGTTTTTAAGACACTTCTCTAACCCCCCCCCCCCCAGGGGTCATTAAGACACTAGGAGACCGGGAAAACGTTCTTTCGGCCGCATTAAGACACTTGGGAGACCGGGATTAGCTCGGCAAGACACTTGGAAACCAGGAAAAAACGCTCGTTCGATCGCATTAAGACACTTGGAGACCGGGTTTAGCTCGGCAAGACACTTGGAAACCAGGAAAAAACGCTCGTTCGATCGCATTAAGACACTTGGGAGACCGGGATTGGCGTCAGATTCCCCTAACCCTAACCCTAACCCTAACCCTAACCCTAACCCTAACCTTGACCCCTGACCCCTGACCCCTTGACCCCTGACCCCTGACCTCTTACCCCTTCACCCCTCACCCCTAACCCCTAACCCCTGACCCCTAATCCCATTTACCTTTAACCCCAACCCCCCCCCCCCCCCCCCCCTTGGTTTTTATTGCGGTTTTGGCGTTTTCAGACCATTTTGGCAATTTTTGGTTTTTTGACGTTTTTAAGACACTTCTCTAACCCCCCCCCCCCCCAGGGGTCATTAAGACACTAGGAGACCGGGAAAACGTTCTTTCGGCCACATTAAGACACTTGGGAGACCGGGATTAGCTCGGCAAGACACTTGGAAAACAAGAAAAAACGTTCGTTCGGTCGCATTAAGACACTTGGAGACCGGGATTAGCGTCAGAAAAACACTAGTTTTAGGGGAAAAAAACGCAAATTCCTGGGATTAGGTTTAGGCAAGGGTTAGGTTTAGGCTGCAATCCCCAAGGGTTAGGGTAAGAGTAGGGAACAGGAGAGGGATAGCACGTTCGATCGCATTAAGACACTTGGAGACCGGGTTTAGCTCGGCAAGACACTTGGAAACCAGGAAAAAACGCTCGTTCGATCGCATTAAGACACTTGGA
Source organism: Ranitomeya variabilis (assembly GCF_051348905.1). Classification (NCBI taxonomy): domain Eukaryota; kingdom Metazoa; phylum Chordata; class Amphibia; order Anura; family Dendrobatidae; genus Ranitomeya; species Ranitomeya variabilis. Next base: position 47,671 of record NW_027507949.1, on the reverse strand, counting down.
GACCGGGTTTAGCTCGGCAAGACACTTGGAAACCAGGAAAAAACTCTCGTTCGATCGCATTAAGACACTTGGAGACCGGGTTTAGCTCGGCAAGACACTTGGAAACCAGGAAAAAACGCTCGTTCGATCGCATTAAGACACTTGGAGACCGGGTTTAGCTCGGCAAGACACTTGAAAACCAGGAAAAAACGCTCGTTCGATCGCATTAAGACACTTGGAGACCGGGTTTAGCTCGGCAAGACACTTGGAAACCAGGAAAAAACGCTCGTTCGATCGCATTAAGACACTTGGGAGACCGGGATTGGCGTCAGATTCCCCTAACCCTAACCCTAACCCTAACCCTAACCCTGACCCCTAACCCCTAACCCCTGACCCCTAACCCCATTTACCCTTAACCCCAACCCCCCCCCCCCCCCCTTGGTTTTTATTGCGGTTTTGGCGTTTTCAGGCCATTTTGGCAATTTTTGGTTTTTTGACGTTTTTAAGACACTTCTCTAACCCCCCCCCCCCCCAGGGGTCATTAAGACACTAGGAGACCGGGAAAACGTTCTTTCGGCCGCATTAAGACACTTGGGAGACCGGGATTAGCTCGGCAAGACACTTGGAAAACAAGAAAAAACGTTCGTTCGGTCGCATTAAGACACTTGGAGACCGGGATTAGCGTCAGAAAAACACTAGTTTTAGGGGAAAAAAACGCAAATTCCTGGGATTAGGTTTAGGCAAGGGTTAGGTTTAGGCTGCAATCCCCAAGGGTTAGGGTAAGAGTAGGGAACAGGAGAGGGATAGCACGTTCGATCGCATTAAGACACTTGGAGACCGGGTTTAGCTCGGCAAGACACTTGGAAACCAGGAAAAAACGCTCGTTCGATCGCATTAAGACACTTGGAGACCGGGTTTAGCTCGGCAAGACACTTGGAAACCAGGAAAAAACGCTCGTTCGATCGCATTAAGACACTTGGAGACCGGGTTTAGCTCGGCAAGACACTTGGAAACCAGGAAAAAACGCTCGTTCGATCGCATTAAGACACTTGGAGACCGGGTTTAGCTCGGCAAGACACTTGGAAACCAGGAAAAAACGCTCGTTCGATCGCATTAAGACACTTGGAGACCGGGTTTAGCTCGGCAAGACACTTGGAAACCAGGAAAAAACGCTCGTTCGATCGCATTAAGACACTTGGGAGACCGGGATTGGCGTCAGATTCCCCTAACCCTAACCCTAACCCTAACCCTAACCCTAACCCTAACCCTAACCTTGACCCCTGACCCCTGACCCCTTGACCCCTGACCCCTGACCTCTTACCCCTTCACCCCTCACCCCTAACCCCTAACCCCTGACCCCTAACCCCATTTACCTTTAACCCCAAACCCCCCCCCCCCCCCCCCCCCCTTGGTTTTTATTGCGGTTTTGGCGTTTTCAGACCATTTTGGCAATTTTTGGTTTTTTGACGTTTTTAAGACACTTCTCTAACCCCCCCCCCCCCCAGGGGTCATTAAGACACTAGGAGACCGGGAAAACGTTCTTTCGGCCGCATTAAGACACTTGGGAGACCGGGATTAGCTCAGCAAGACACTTGGAAAACAAGAAAAAACGTTCGTTCGGTCGCATTAAGACACTTGGAGACCGGGATTAGCGTCAGAAAAACACTAGTTTTAGGGGAAAAAAACGCAAATTCCTGGGATTAGGTTTAGGCAAGGGTTAGGTTTAGGCTGCAATCCCCAAGGGTTAGGGTAAGAGTAGGGAACAGGAGAGGGATAGCACGTTCGATCGCATTAAGACACTTGGAGACCGGGTTTAGCTCGGCAAGACACTTGGAAACCAGGAAAAAACGCTCGTTCGATCGCATTAAGACACTTGGAGACCGGGTTTAGCTCGGCAAGACACTTGGAAACCAGGAAAAAACGCTCGTTCGATCGCATTAAGACACTTGGAGACCGGGTTTAGCTCGGCAAGACACTTGGAAACCAGGAAAAAACGCTCGTTCGATCGCATTAAGACACTTGGGAGACCGGGATTGGCGTCAGATTCCCCTAACCCTAACCCTAACCCTAACCCTAACCTTGACCCCTGACCCCTTGACCCCTGACCCCTGACCTCTTACCCCTTCACCCCTCACCCCTAACCCCTAACCCCTGACCCCTAACCCCATTTACCTTTAACCCCAACCCCAACCCCCCCCCCCCCCCCCCCCCCTTGGTTTTTATTGCGGTTTTTGCGTTTTCAGACCATTTTGGCAATTTTTGGTTTTTTGACGTTTTTAAGACACTTCTCTAACCCCCCCCCCCCAGGGGTCATTAAGACACTAGGAGACCGGGAAAACGTTCTTTCGGCCGCATTAAGACACTTGGGAGACCGGGATTAGCTCGGCAAGACACTTGGAAAACAAGAAAAAACGTTCGTTCGGTCGCATTAAGACACTTGGAGACCGGGATTAGCGTCAGAAAAACACTAGTTTTAGGGGAAAAAAACGCAAATTCCTGGGATTAGGTTTAGGCAAGGGTTAGGTTTAGGCTGCAATCCCCAAGGGTTAGGGTAAGAGTAGGGAACAGGAGAGGGATAGCACGTTCGATCGCATTAAGACACTTGGAGACCGGGTTTAGCTCGGCAAGACACTTGGAAACCAGGAAAAAACGCTCGTTCGATCGCATTAAGACACTTGGAGACCGGGTTTAGCTCGGCAAGACACTTGGAAACCAGGAAAAAACGCTCGTTCGATCGCATTAAGACACTTGGAGACCGGGTTTAGCTCGGCAAGACACTTGGAAACCAGGAAAAAACGCTCGTTCGATCGCATTAAGACACTTGGAGACCGGGTTTAGCTCGGCAAGACACTTGGAAACCAGGAAAAAACGCTCGTTCGATCGCATTAAGACACTTGGGAGACCGGGATTGGCGTCAGATTCCCCTAACCCTAACCCTAACCCTAACCCTAACCCTAACCCTAACCTTTACCCCTGACCCCTGACCCCTTGACCCCTGACCCCTGACCTCTTACCCCTTCACCCCTCACCCCTAACCCCTAACCCCTGACCCCTAACCCCATTTACCTTTAACCCCAACCCCCCCCCCCCCCCCCCCCCCCTTGGTTTTTATTGCGGTTTTGGCGTTTTCAGACCATTTTGTCAATTTTTGGTTTTTTAACGTTTTTAAGACACTTCTCTAACCCCCCCCCCCCAGGGGTCATTAAGACACTAGGAGACCGGGAAAACGTTCTTTCGGCCGCATTAAGACACTTGGGAGACCGGGATTAGCTCGGCAAGACACTTGGAAACCAGGAAAAAACGCTCGTTCGATCGCATTAAGACACTTGGAGACCGGGTTTAGCTCGGCAAGACACTTGGAAACCAGGAAAAAACGCTCGTTCGATCGCATTAAGACACTTGGGAGACCGGGATTGGCGTCAGATTCCCCTAACCCTAACCCTAACCCTAACCCTAACCCTAACCCTAACCTTGACCCCTGACCCCTGACCCCTTGACCCCTGACCCCTGACCCCTTACCCCTTCACCCCTGACCCCTAACCCCTAACCCCTGACCCCTAACCCCATTTACCTTTAACCCCAAACACCCCCCCCCCCCCCTTGGTTTTTATTGCGGTTTTGGCGTTTTCAGACCATTTTGGCAATTTTTGGTTTTTTGACGTTTTTAAGACACTTCTCTAACCCCCCCCCCCAGGGGTCATTAAGACACTAGGAGACCGGGAAAACGTTCTTTCGGCCGCATTAAGACACTTGGGAGACCGGGATTAGCTCGGCAAGACACTTGGAAAACAAGGAAAAACGTTCGTTCGGTCGCATTAAGACACTTGGAGACCGGGATTAGCGTCAGAAAAACACTAGTTTTAGGGGAAAAAAACGCAAATTCCTGGGATTAGGTTTAGGCAAGGGTTAGGTTTAGGCTGCAATCCCCAAGGGTTAGGGTAAGAGTAGGGAACAGGAGAGGGATAGCACGTTCGATCGCATTAAGACACTTGGAGACCGGGTTTAGCTCGGCAAGACACTTGGAAAACGGGAAAAAACGTTCGTTCGGTCGCATTAAGACACTTGGAGACCGGGATTAGCGTCAGAAAAACACTAGTTTTAGGGGAAAAAAACGCAAATTCCTGGGATTAGGTTTAGGCAAGGGTTAGGTTTAGGCTGCAATCCCCAAGGGTTAGGGTAAGAGTAGGGAACAGGAGAGGGATAGCACGTTCGATCGCATTAAGACACTTGGAGACCGGGTTTAGCTCGGCAAGACACTTGGAAAACAGGAAAAAACGCTCGTTCGATCGCATTAAGACACTTGGAGACCGGGTTTAGCTCGGCAAGACACTTGGAAAACAGGAAAAAACGCTCGTTCGATCGCATTAAGACACTTGGAGACCGGGTTTAGCTCGGCAAGACACTTGGAAAACAGGAAAAAACGCTCGTTCGATCGCATTAAGACACTTGGAGACCGGGTTTAGCTCGGCAAGACACTTGGAAAACAGGAAAAAACGCTCGTTCGATCGCATTAAGACACTTGGGAGACCGGGATTGGCGTCAGATTCCCCTAACCCTAACCCTAACCCTAACCCTAACCCTAACCCTAACCTTGACCCCTGACCCCTGACCCCTTGACCCCTGACCCCTGACCCCTTACCCCTTCACCCCTGACCCCTAACCCCTAACCCCTGACCCCTAACCCCATTTACCTTTAACCCCAAATACCCCCCCCCCCCCCTTGGTTTTTATTGCGGTTTTGGCGTTTTCAGACCATTTTGGCAATTTTTGGTTTTTTGACGTTTTTAAGACACTTCTCTAACCCCCCCCCCCAGGGGTCATTAAGACACTAGGAGACCGGGAAAACGTTCTTTCGGCCGCATTAAGACACTTGGGAGACCGGGATTAGCTCGGCAAGACACTTGGAAAACAAGGAAAAACGTTCGTTCGGTCGCATTAAGACACTTGGAGACCGGGATTAGCGTCAGAAAAACACTAGTTTTAGGGGAAAAAAACGCAAATTCCTGGGATTAGGTTTAGGCAAGGGTTAGGTTTAGGCTGCAATCCCCAAGGGTTAGGGTAAGAGTAGGGAACAGGAGAGGGATAGCACGTTCGATCGCATTAAGACACTTGGAGACCGGGTTTAGCTCGGCAAGACACTTGGAAAACGGGAAAAAACGTTCGTTCGGTCGCATTAAGACACTTGGAGACCGGGATTAGCGTCAGAAAAACACTAGTTTTAGGGGAAAAAAACGCAAATTCCTGGGATTAGGTTTAGGCAAGGGTTAGGTTTAGGCTGCAATCCCCAAGGGTTAGGGTAAGAGTAGGGAACAGGAGAGGGATAGCACGTTCGATCGCATTAAGACACTTGGAGACCGGGTTTAGCTCGGCAAGACACTTGGAAAACAGAAAAAAACGCTCGTTCGATCGCATTAAGACACTTGGAGACCGGGTTTAGCTCGGCAAGACACTTGGAAAACAGGAAAAAACGCTCGTTCGATCGCATTAAGACACTTGGAGACCGGGTTTAGCTCGGCAAGACACTTGGAAAACAGGAAAAAACGCTCGTTCGATCGCATTAAGACACTTGGAGACCGGGTTTAGCTCGGCAAGACACTTGGAAAACAGGAAAAAACGCTCGTTCGATCGCATTAAGACACTTGGGAGACGGGGATTGGCGTCAGATTCCCCTAACCCTAACCCTAACCCTAACCCTAACCCTAACCCTAACCCTAACCCTAACCTTGACCCCTGACCCCTGACCCCTTGACCCCTGACCCCTGACCTCTTACCCCTTCACCCCTGACCCCTAACCCCTAACCCCTGACCCCTAACCCCATTTACCTTTAACCCCAACCCCCCCCCCCTTGGTTTTTATTGCGGTTTTGGCGTTTTCAGACCATTTTGGCAATTTTTGGTTTTTTGACGTTTTTAAGACACTTCTCTAACCCCCCCCCCCCCCCCCCAGGGGTCATTAAGACACTAGGAGACCGGGAAAACGTTCTTTCGGCCGCATTAAGACACTTGGGAGACCGGGATTAGCTCGGCAAGACACTTGGAAAACAAGAAAAAACGTTCGTTCGGTCGCATTAAGACACTTGGAGACCGGGATTAGCGTCAGAAAAACACTAGTTTTAGGGGAAAAAAACGCAAATTCCTGGGAATAGGTTTAGGCAAGGGTTAGGTTTAGGCTGCAATCCCCAAGGGTTAGGGTAAGAGTAGGGAACAGGAGAGGGATAGCACGTTCGATCGCATTAAGACACTTGGAGACCGGGTTTAGCTCGGCAAGACACTTGGAAACCAGGAAAAAACGCTCGTTCGATCGCATTAAGACACTTGGAGACCGGGTTTAGCTCGGCAAGACACTTGGAAACCAGGAAAAAACGCTCGTTCGATCGCATTAAGACACTTGGAGACCGGGTTTAGCTCGGCAAGACACTTGGAAACCAGGAAAAAACGCTCGTTCGATCGCATTAAGACACTTGGAGACCGGGTTTAGCTCGGCAAGACACTTGGAAACCAGGAAAAAAACGCTCGTTCGATCGCATTAAGACACTTGGAGACCGGGTTTAGCTCGGCAAGACACTTGGAAACCAGGAAAAAACGCTCGTTCGATCGCATTAAGACACTTGGGAGACCGGGATTGGCGTCAGATTCCCCTAACCCTAACCCTAACCCTAACCCTAACCCTGACCCCTAACCCCTAACCCCTGACCCCTAACCCCATTTACCCTTAACCCCAACCCCCCCCCCCCCCTTGGTTTTTATTGCGGTTTTGGCGTTTTCAGGCCATTTTGGCAATTTTTGGTTTTTTGACGTTTTTAAGACACTTCTCTAACCCCCCCCCCCCCCAGGGGTCATTAAGACACTAGGAGACCGGGAAAACGTTCTTTCGGCCGCATTAAGACACTTGGGAGACCGGGATTAGCTCGGCAAGACACTTGGAAAACAAGAAAAAACGTTCGTTCGGTCGCATTAAGACACTTGGAGACCGGGATTAGCGTCAGAAAAACACTAGTTTTAGGGGAAAAAAACGCAAATTCCTGGGATTAGGTTTAGGCAAGGGTTAGGTTTAGGCTGCAATCCCCAAGGGTTAGGGTAAGAGTAGGGAACAGGAGAGGGATAGCACGTTCGATCGCATTAAGACACTTGGAGACCGGGTTTAGCTCGGCAAGACACTTGGAAACCAGGAAAAAACGCTCGTTCGATCGCATTAAGACACTTGGAGACCGGGTTTAGCTCGGCAAGACACTTGGAAACCAGGAAAAAACGCTCGTTCGATCGCATTAAGACACTTGGAGACCGGGTTTAGCTCGGCAAGACACTTGGAAACCAGGAAAAAACGCTCGTTCGATCGCATTAAGACACTTGGAGACCGGGTTTAGCTCGGCAAGACACTTGGAAACCAGGAAAAAACGCTCGTTCGATCGCATTAAGACACTTGGAGACCGGGTTTAGCTCGGCAAGACACTTGGAAACCAGGAAAAAACGCTCGTTCGATCGCATTAAGACACTTGGGAGACCGGGATTGGCGTCAGATTCCCCTAACCCTAACCCTAACCCTAACCCTAACCCTAACCCTAACCTTGACCCCTGACCCCTGACCCCTTGACCCCTGACCCCTGACCTCTTACCCCTTCACCCCTCACCCCTAACCCCTAACCCCTGACCCCTAACCCCATTTACCTTTAACCCCAACCCCCCCCCCCCCACCCCCCCCCCCCCCCCCCTTGGTTTTTATTGCGGTTTTGGCGTTTTCAGACCATTTTGGCAATTTTTGGTTTTTTGACGTTTTTAAGACACTTCTCTAACCCCCCCCCCCCCAGGGGTCATTAAGACACTAGGAGACCGGGAAAACGTTCTTTCGGCCGCATTAAGACACTTGGGAGACCGGGATTAGCTCGGCAAGACACTTGGAAAACAAGAAAAAACGTTCGTTCGGTCGCATTAAGACACTTGGAGACCGGGATTAGCGTCAGAAAAACACTAGTTTTAGGGGAAAAAAACGCAAATTCCTGGGATTAGGTTTAGGCAAGGGTTAGGTTTAGGCTGCAATCCCCAAGGGTTAGGGTAAGAGTAGGGAACAGGAGAGGGATAGCACGTTCGATCGCATTAAGACACTTGGAGACCGGGTTTAGCTCGGCAAGACACTTGGAAACCAGGAAAAAACGCTCGTTCGATCGCATTAAGACACTTGGAGACCGGGTTTAGCTCGGCAAGACACTTGGAAACCAGGAAAAAACGCTCGTTCGATCGCATTAAGACACTTGGAGACCGGGTTTAGCTCGGCAAGACACTTGGAAACCAGGAAAAAACGCTCGTTCGATCGCATTAAGACACTTGGGAGACCGGGATTGGCGTCAGATTCCCCTAACCCTAACCCTAACCCTAACCCTAACCCTAACCCTAACCTTGACCCCTGACCCCTGACCCCTTGACCCCTGACCCCTGACCTCTTACCCCTTCACCCCTCACCCCTAACCCCTAACCCCTGACCCCTAACCCCATTTACCTTTAACCCCAACACCCCCCCCCCCCCCCCCCCTTGGTTTTTATTGCGGTTTTGGCGTTTTCAGACCATTTTGGCAATTTTTGGTTTTTTGACGTTTTTAAGACACTTCTCTAACCCCCCCCCCCCCAGGGGTCATTAAGACACTAGGAGACCGGGAAAACGTTCTTTCGGCCGCATTAAGACACTTGGGAGACCGGGATTAGCTCGGCAAGACACTTGGAAACCAGGAAAAAACGCTCGTTCGATCGCATTAAGACACTTGGAGACCGGGTTTAGCTCGGCAAGACACTTGGAAACCAGGAAAAAACGCTCGTTCGATCGCATTAAGACATTTGGGAGACCGGGATTGGCGTCAGATTCCCCTAACCCTAACCCTAACCCTAACCCTAACCCTAACCTTGACCCCTGACCCCTGACCCCTTGACCCCTGACCCCTGACCTCTTACCCCTTCACCCCTCACCCCTAACCCCTAACCCCTGACCCCTAACCCCATTTACCTTTAACCCCAAAAAAAAACCCCCCCCCTCCCCCCCCCCTTGGTTTTTATTGCGGTTTTGGCGTTTTCAGACCATTTTGGCAATTTTTGGTTTTTTGACGTTTTTAAGACACTTCTCTAACCCCCCCCCCCCCCAGGGGTCATTAAGACACTAGGAGACCGGGAAAACGTTCTTTCGGCCGCATTAAGACACTTGGGAGACCGGGATTAGCTCGGCAAGACACTTGGAAAACAAGAAAAAACGTTCGTTCGGTCGCATTAAGACACTTGGAGACCGGGATTAGCGTCAGAAAAACACTAGTTTTAGGGGAAAAAAACGCAAATTCCTGGGATTAGGTTTAGGCAAGGGTTAGGTTTAGGCTGCAATCCCCAAGGGTTAGGGTAAGAGTAGGGAACAGGAGAGGGATAGCACGTTCGATCGCATTAAGACACTTGGAGACCGGGTTTAGCTCGGCAAGACACTTGGAAACCAGGAAAAAACGCTCGTTCGATCGCATTAAGACACTTGGAGACCGGGTTTAGCTCGGCAAGACACTTGGAAACCAGGAAAAAACGCTCGTTCGATCGCATTAAGACACTTGGAGACCGGGTTTAGCTCGGCAAGACACTTGGAAACCAGGAAAAAACGCTCGTTCGATCGCATTAAGACACTTGGAGACCGGGTTTAGCTCGGCAAGACACTTGGAAACCAGAAAAAAACGCTCGTTCGATCGCATTAAGACACTTGGAGACCGGGTTTAGCTCGGCAAGACACTTGGAAACCAGGAAAAAACGCTCGTTCGATCGCATTAAGACACTTGGGAGACCGGGATTGGCGTCAGATTCCCCTAACCCTAACCCTAACCCTAACCCTAACCCTAACCTTGACCCCTGACCCCTGACCCCTTGACCCCTGACCCCTGACCTCTTACCCCTTCACCCCTGACCCCTAACCCCTAACCCCTGACCCCTAACCCCATTTACCTTTAACCCCAAACCCCCCTTGGTTTTTATTGCGGTTTTGGCGTTTTCAGACCATTTTGGCAATTTTTGGTTTTTTGACGTTTTTAAGACACCTCTCTAACCCCCCCCCCCCCCCCCAGGGGTCATTAAGACACTAGGAGACCGGGAAAACGTTCTTTCGGCCGCATTAAGACACTTGGGAGACCGGGATTAGCTCGGCAAGACACTTGGAAAACAAGAAAAAACGTTCGTTCGGTCGCATTAAGACACTTGGAGACCGGGATTAGCGTCAGAAAAACACTAGTTTTAGGGGAAAAAAACGCAAATTCCTGGGATTAGGTTTAGGCAAGGGTTAGGTTTAGGCTGCAATCCCCAAGGGTTAGGGTAAGAGTAGGGAACAGGAGAGGGATAGCACGTTCGATCGCATTAAGACACTTGGAGACCGGGTTTAGCTCGGCAAGACACTTGGAAACCAGGAAAAAACGCTCGTTCGATCGCATTAAGACACTTGGAGACCGGGTTTAGCTCGGCAAGACACTTGGAAACCAGGAAAAAACGCTCGTTCGATCGCATTAAGACACTTGGAGACCGGGTTTAGCTCGGCAAGACACTTGGAAACCAGGAAAAAACGCTCGTTCGATCGCATTAAGACACTTGGAGACCGGGTTTAGCTCGGCAAGACACTTGGAAACCAGGAAAAAACGCTCGTTCGATCGCATTAAGACACTTGGAGACCGGGTTTAGCTCGGCAAGACACTTGGAAACCAGGAAAAAACGCTCGTTCGATCGCATTAAGACACTTGGGAGACCGGGATTGGCGTCAGATTCCCCTAACCCTAACCCTAACCCTAACCCTAACCCTAACCCTAACCCTAACCTTGACCCCTGACCCCTTGACCCCTGACCCCTGACCTCTTACCCCTTCACCCCTCACCCCTAACCCCTAACCCCTGACCCCTAACCCCATTTACCTTTAACCCCAAACCCCCCCCCCCCCCCCCCCTTGGTTTTTATTGCGGTTTTGGCGTTTTCAGACCATTTTGGCAATTTTTGGTTTTTTGACGTTTTTAAGACACTTCTCTAACCCCCCCCCCCCAGGGGTCATTAAGACACTAGGAGACCGGGAAAACGTTCTTTCGGCCGCATTAAGACACTTGGGAGACCGGGATTAGCTCGGCAAGACACTTGGAAAACAAGAAAAAACGTTCGTTCGGTCGCATTAAGACACTTGGAGACCGGGATTAGCGTCAGAAAAACACTAGTTTTAGGGGAAAAAAACGCAAATTCCTGGGATTAGGTTTAGGCAAGGGTTAGGTTTAGGCTGCAATCCCCAAGGGTTAGGGTAAGAGTAGGGAACAGGAGAGGGATAGCACGTTCGATCGCATTAAGACACTTGGAGACCGGGTTTAGCTCGGCAAGACACTTGGAAACCAGGAAAAAACGCTCGTTCGATCGCATTAAGACACTTGGAGACCGGGTTTAGCTCGGCAAGACACTTGGAAACCAGGAAAAAACGCTCGTTCGATCGCATTAAGACACTTGGAGACCGGGTTTAGCTCGGCAAGACACTTGGAAACCAGGAAAAAACGCTCGTTCGATCGCATTAAGACACTTGGGAGACCGGGATTGGCGTCAGATTCCCCTAACCCTAACCCTAACCCTAACCCTAACCCTAACCCTAACCTTGACCCCTGACCCCTGACCCCTTGACCCCTGACCCCTGACCTCTTACCCCTTCACCCCTCACCCCTAACCCCTAACCCCTGACCCCTAACCCCATTTACCTTTAACCCCAACCCCCCCCCTTGGTTTTTATTGCGGTTTTGGCGTTTTCAGACCATTTTGGCAATTTTTGGTTTTTTGACGTTTTTAAGACACTTCTCTAACCCCCCCCCCCAGGGGTCATTAAGACACTAGGAGACCGGGAAAACGTTCTTTCGGCCGCATTAAGACACTTGGGAGACCGGGATTAGCTCGGCAAGACACTTGGAAAACAAGGAAAAACGTTCGTTCGGTCGCATTAAGACACTTGGAGACCGGGATTAGCGTCAGAAAAACACTAGTTTTAGGGGAAAAAAACGCAAATTCCTGGGATTAGGTTTAGGCAAGGGTTAGGTTTAGGCTGCAATCCCCAAGGGTTAGGGTAAGAGTAGGGAACAGGAGAGGGATAGCACGTTCGATCGCATTAAGACACTTGGAGACCGGGTTTAGCTCGGCAAGACACTTGGAAAACGGGAAAAAACGTTCGTTCGGTCGCATTAAGACACTTGGAGACCGGGATTAGCGTCAGAAAAACACTAGTTTTAGGGGAAAAAAACGCAAATTCCTGGGATTAGGTTTAGGCAAGGGTTAGGTTTAGGCTGCAATCCCCAAGGGTTAGGGTAAGAGTAGGGAACAGGAGAGGGATAGCACGTTCGATCGCATTAAGACACTTGGAGACCGGGTTTAGCTCGGCAAGACACTTGGAAAACAGGAAAAACGCTCGTTCGATCGCATTAAGACACTTGGAGACCGGGTTTAGCTCGGCAAGACACTTGGAAACCAGGAAAAAACGCTCGTTCGATCGCATTAAGACACTTGGAGACCGGGTTTAGCTCGGCAAGACACTTGGAAACCAGGAAAAAACGCTCGTTCGATCGCATTAAGACACTTGGGAGACCGGGATTGGCGTCAGATTCCCCTAACCCTAACCCTAACCCTAACCCTAACCCTAACCTTGACCCCTGACCCCTGACCCCTTGACCCCTGACCCCTGACCTCTTACCCCTTCACCCCTCACCCCTAACCCCTAACCCCTGACCCCTAACCCCATTTACCTTTAACCCCAACCCCCCCCCTTGGTTTTTATTGCGGTTTTGGCGTTTTCAGACCATTTTGGCAATTTTTGGTTTTTTGACGTTTTTAAGACACTTCTCTAACCCCCCCCCCCCAGGGGTCATTAAGACACTAGGAGACCGGGAAAACGTTCTTTCGGCCGCATTAAGACACTTGGGAGACCGGGATTAGCTCGGCAAGACACTTGGAAAACAAGGAAAAACGTTCGTTCGGTCGCATTAAGACACTTGGAGACCGGGATTAGCGTCAGAAAAACACTAGTTTTAGGGGAAAAAAACGCAAATTCCTGGGATTAGGTTTAGGCAAGGGTTAGGTTTAGGCTGCAATCCCCAAGGGTTAGGGTAAGAGTAGGGAACAGGAGAGGGATAGCACGTTCGATCGCATTAAGACACTTGGAGACCGGGTTTAGCTCGGCAAGACACTTGGAAACGGGAAAAACGTTCGTTCGGTCGCATTAAGACACTTGGAGACCGGGATTAGCGTCAGAAAAACACTAGTTTTAGGGGAAAAAAACGCAAATTCCTGGGATTAGGTTTAGGCAAGGGTTAGGTTTAGGCTGCAATCCCCAAGGGTTAGGGTAAGAGTAGGGAACAGGAGAGGGATAGCACGTTCGATCGCATTAAGACACTTGGAGACCGGGTTTAGCTCGGCAAGACACTTGGAAAACAGGAAAAAACGCTCGTTCGATCGCATTAAGACACTTGGAGACCGGGTTTAGCTCGGCAAGACACTTGGAAAACAGGAAAAAACGCTCGTTCGATCGCATTAAGACACTTGGAGACCGGGTTTAGCTCGGCAAGACACTTGGAAAACAGGAAAAAACGCTCGTTCGATCGCATTAAGACACTTGGAGACCGGGTTTAGCTCGGCAAGACACTTGGAAAACAGGAAAAAACGCTCGTTCGATCGCATTAAGACACTTGGGAGACCGGGATTGGCGTCAGATTCCCCTAACCCTAACCCTAACCTAACCCTAACCCTAACCCTAACCTTGACCCCTGACCCCTGACCCCTTGACCCCTGACCCCTGACCCCTTACCCCTTCACCCCTGACCCCTAACCCCTAACCCCTGACCCCTAACCCCATTTACCTTTAACCCAAATACCCCCCCCCCCTCCCCCCCCCTTGGTTTTTATTGCGGTTTTGGCGTTTTCAGACCATTTTGGCAATTTTTGGTTTTTTGACGTTTTTAAGACACTTCTCTAACCCCCCCCCCCCCCCAGGGGTCATTAAGACACTAGGAGACCGGGAAACGTTCTTTCGGCCGCATTAAGAAAGACACTTGGGAGACCGGGATTAGCTCGGCAAGACACTTGGAAAACAAGAAAAAACGTTCGTTCGGTCGCATTAAGACACTTGGAGACCGGGATTAGCGTCAGAAAAACACTAGTTTTAGGGGAAAAAAACGCAAATTCCTGGGATTAGGTTTAGGCAAGGGTTAGGTTTAGGCTGCAATCCCCAAGGGTTAGGGTAAGAGTAGGGAACAGGAGAGGGATAGCACGTTCGATCGCATTAAGACACTTGGAGACCGGGTTTAGCTCGGCAAGACACTTGGAAACCAGGAAAAAACGCTCGTTCGATCGCATTAAGACACTTGGAGACCGGGTTTAGCTCGGCAAGACACTTGGAAACCAGGAAAAAACGCTCGTTCGATCGCATTAAGACACTTGGAGACCGGGTTTAGCTCGGCAAGACACTTGGAAACCAGGAAAAAACGCTCGTTCGATCGCATTAAGACACTTGGGAGACCGGGATTGGCGTCAGATTCCCCTAACCCTAACCCTAACCCTAACCCTAACCCTAACCCTAACCTTGACCCCTGACCCCTGACCCCTTGACCCCTGACCCCTGACCTCTTACCCCTTCACCCCTCACCCCTAACCCCTAACCCCTGACCCCTAATCCCATTTACCTTTAACCCCAACCCCCCCCCCCCCCCCCCCCCCCTTGGTTTTTATTGCGGTTTTGGCGTTTTCAGACCATTTTGGCAATTTTTGGTTTTTTGACGTTTTTAAGACACTTCTCTAACCCCCCCCCCCCCCCAGGGGTCATTAAGACACTAGGAGACCGGGAAAACGTTCTTTCGGCCGCATTAAGACACTTGGGAGACCGGGATTAGCTCGGCAAGACACTTGGAAAACAAGAAAAAACGTTCGTTCGGTCGCATTAAGACACTTGGAGACCGGGATTAGCGTCAGAAAAACACTAGTTTTAGGGGAAAAAAACGCAAATTCCTGGGATTAGGTTTAGGCAAGGGTTAGGTTTAGGCTGCAATCCCCAAGGGTTAGGGTAAGAGTAGGGAACAGGAGAGGGATAGCACGTTCGATCGCATTAAGACACTTGGAGACCGGGTTTAGCTCGGCAAGACACTTGGAAACCAGGAAAAAACGCTCGTTCGATCGCATTAAGACACTTGGAGACCGGGTTTAGCTCGGCAAGACACTTGGAAACCAGGAAAAAACTCTCGTTCGATCGCATTAAGACACTTGGAGACCGGGTTTAGCTCGGCAAGACACTTGGAAACCAGGAAAAAACGCTCGTTCGATCGCATTAAGACACTTGGAGACCGGGTTTAGCTCGGCAAGACACTTGAAAACCAGGAAAAAACGCTCGTTCGATCGCATTAAGACACTTGGAGACCGGGTTTAGCTCGGCAAGACACTTGGAAACCAGGAAAAAACGCTCGTTCGATCGCATTAAGACACTTGGGAGACCGGGATTGGCGTCAGATTCCCCTAACCCTAACCCTAACCCTAACCCTAACCCTGACCCCTAACCCCTAACCCCTGACCCCTAACCCCATTTACCCTTAACCCCAACCCCCCCCCCCCCCTTGGTTTTTATTGCGGTTTTGGCGTTTTCAGGCCATTTTGGCAATTTTTGGTTTTTTGACGTTTTTAAGACACTTCTCTAACCCCCCCCCCCCCAGGGGTCATTAAGACACTAGGAGACCGGGAAAACGTTCTTTCGGCCGCATTAAGACACTTGGGAGACCGGGATTAGCTCGGCAAGACACTTGGAAAACAAGAAAAAACGTTCGTTCGGTCGCATTAAGACACTTGGAGACCGGGATTAGCGTCAGAAAAACACTAGTTTTAGGGGAAAAAAACGCAAATTCCTGGGATTAGGTTTAGGCAAGGGTTAGGTTTAGGCTGCAATCCCCAAGGGTTAGGGTAAGAGTAGGGAACAGGAGAGGGATAGCACGTTCGATCGCATTAAGACACTTGGAGACCGGGTTTAGCTCGGCAAGACACTTGGAAACCAGGAAAAAACGCTCGTTCGATCGCATTAAGACACTTGGAGACCGGGTTTAGCTCGGCAAGACACTTGGAAACCAGGAAAAAACGCTCGTTCGATCGCATTAAGACACTTGGAGACCGGGTTTAGCTCGGCAAGACACTTGGAAACCAGGAAAAAACGCTCGTTCGATCGCATTAAGACACTTGGAGACCGGGTTTAGCTCGGCAAGACACTTGGAAACCAGGAAAAAACGCTCGTTCGATCGCATTAAGACACTTGGAGACCGGGTTTAGCTCGGCAAGACACTTGGAAACCAGGAAAAAACGCTCGTTCGATCGCATTAAGACACTTGGGAGACCGGGATTGGCGTCAGATTCCCCTAACCCTAACCCTAACCCTAACCCTAACCCTAACCCTAACCTTGACCCCTGACCCCTGACCCCTTGACCCCTGACCCCTGACCTCTTACCCCTTCACCCCTCACCCCTAACCCCTAACCCCTGACCCCTAACCCCATTTACCTTTAACCCCAAACCCCCCCCCCCCCCCCTTGGTTTTTATTGCGGTTTTGGCGTTTTCAGACCATTTTGGCAATTTTTGGTTTTTTGACGTTTTTAAGACACTTCTCTAACCCCCCCCCCCCCAGGGGTCATTAAGACACTAGGAGACCGGGAAAACGTTCTTTCGGCCGCATTAAGACACTTGGGAGACCGGGATTAGCTCAGCAAGACACTTGGAAAACAAGAAAAAACGTTCGTTCGGTCGCATTAAGACACTTGGAGACCGGGATTAGCGTCAGAAAAACACTAGTTTTAGGGGAAAAAAACGCAAATTCCTGGGATTAGGTTTAGGCAAGGGTTAGGTTTAGGCTGCAATCCCCAAGGGTTAGGGTAAGAGTAGGGAACAGGAGAGGGATAGCACGTTCGATCGCATTAAGACACTTGGAGACCGGGTTTAGCTCGGCAAGACACTTGGAAACCAGGAAAAAACGCTCGTTCGATCGCATTAAGACACTTGGAGACCGGGTTTAGCTCGGCAAGACACTTGGAAACCAGGAAAAAACGCTCGTTCGATCGCATTAAGACACTTGGAGACCGGGTTTAGCTCGGCAAGACACTTGGAAACCAGGAAAAAACGCTCGTTCGATCGCATTAAGACACTTGGGAGACCGGGATTGGCGTCAGATTCCCCTAACCCTAACCCTAACCCTAACCCTAACCTTGACCCCTGACCCCTTGACCCCTGACCCCTGACCTCTTACCCCTTCACCCCTCACCCCTAACCCCTAACCCCTGACCCCTAACCCCATTTACCTTTAACCCCAACCCCAACCCCCCCCCCCCCCCCCCTTGGTTTTTATTGCGGTTTTGGCGTTTTCAGACCATTTTGGCAATTTTTGGTTTTTTGACGTTTTTAAGACACTTCTCTAACCCCCCCCCCCCAGGGGTCATTAAGACACTAGGAGACCGGGAAAACGTTCTTTCGGCCGCATTAAGACACTTGGGAGACCGGGATTAGCTCGGCAAGACACTTGGAAAACAAGAAAAAACGTTCGTTCGGTCGCATTAAGACACTTGGAGACCGGGATTAGCGTCAGAAAAACACTAGTTTTAGGGGAAAAAAACGCAAATTCCTGGGATTAGGTTTAGGCAAGGGTTAGGTTTAGGCTGCAATCCCCAAGGGTTAGGGTAAGAGTAGGGAACAGGAGAGGGATAGCACGTTCGATCGCATTAAGACACTTGGAGACCGGGTTTAGCTCGGCAAGACACTTGGAAACCAGGAAAAAACGCTCGTTCGATCGCATTAAGACACTTGGAGACCGGGTTTAGCTCGGCAAGACACTTGGAAACCAGGAAAAAACGCTCGTTCGATCGCATTAAGACACTTGGAGACCGGGTTTAGCTCGGCAAGACACTTGGAAACCAGGAAAAAACGCTCGTTCGATCGCATTAAGACACTTGGAGACCGGGTTTAGCTCGGCAAGACACTTGGAAACCAGGAAAAAACGCTCGTTCGATCGCATTAAGACACTTGGGAGACCGGGATTGGCGTCAGATTCCCCTAACCCTAACCCTAACCCTAACCCTAACCCTAACCCTAACCTTTACCCCTGACCCCTGACCCCTTGACCCCTGACCCCTGACCTCTTACCCCTTCACCCCTCACCCCTAACCCCTAACCCCTGACCCCTAACCCCATTTACCTTTAACCCCAACCCCCCCCCCCCCCCCCCCCCCCCCTTGGTTTTTATTGCGGTTTTGGCGTTTTCAGACCATTTTGTCAATTTTTGGTTTTTTAACGTTTTTAAGACACTTCTCTAACCCCCCCCCCCCAGGGGTCATTAAGACACTAGGAGACCGGGAAAACGTTCTTTCGGCCGCATTAAGACACTTGGGAGACCGGGATTAGCTCGGCAAGACACTTGGAAACCAGGAAAAAACGCTCGTTCGATCGCATTAAGACACTTGGAGACCGGGTTTAGCTCGGCAAGACACTTGGAAACCAGGAAAAAACGCTCGTTCGATCGCATTAAGACACTTGGGAGACCGGGATTGGCGTCAGATTCCCCTAACCCTAACCCTAACCCTAACCCTAACCCTAACCCTAACCTTGACCCCTGACCCCTGACCCCTTGACCCCTGACCCCTGACCCCTTACCCCTTCACCCCTGACCCCTAACCCCTAACCCCTGACCCCTAACCCCATTTACCTTTAACCCCAAACACCCCCCCCCCCCCCCCCCTTGGTTTTTATTGCGGTTTTGGCGTTTTCAGACCATTTTGGCAATTTTTGGTTTTTTGACGTTTTTAAGACACTTCTCTAACCCCCCCCCCCCAGGGGTCATTAAGACACTAGGAGACCGGGAAAACGTTCTTTCGGCCGCATTAAGACACTTGGGAGACCGGGATTAGCTCGGCAAGACACTTGGAAAACAAGGAAAAACGTTCGTTCGGTCGCATTAAGACACTTGGAGACCGGGATTAGCGTCAGAAAAACACTAGTTTTAGGGGAAAAAAACGCAAATTCCTGGGATTAGGTTTAGGCAAGGGTTAGGTTTAGGCTGCAATCCCCAAGGGTTAGGGTAAGAGTAGGGAACAGGAGAGGGATAGCACGTTCGATCGCATTAAGACACTTGGAGACCGGGTTTAGCTCGGCAAGACACTTGGAAAACGGGAAAAAACGTTCGTTCGGTCGCATTAAGACACTTGGAGACCGGGATTAGCGTCAGAAAAACACTAGTTTTAGGGGAAAAAAACGCAAATTCCTGGGATTAGGTTTAGGCAAGGGTTAGGTTTAGGCTGCAATCCCCAAGGGTTAGGGTAAGAGTAGGGAACAGGAGAGGGATAGCACGTTCGATCGCATTAAGACACTTGGAGACCGGGTTTAGCTCGGCAAGACACTTGGAAAACAGGAAAAAACGCTCGTTCGATCGCATTAAGACACTTGGAGACCGGGTTTAGCTCGGCAAGACACTTGGAAAACAGGAAAAAACGCTCGTTCGATCGCATTAAGACACTTGGAGACCGGGTTTAGCTCGGCAAGACACTTGGAAAACAGGAAAAAACGCTCGTTCGATCGCATTAAGACACTTGGAGACCGGGTTTAGCTCGGCAAGACACTTGGAAAACAGGAAAAAACGCTCGTTCGATCGCATTAAGACACTTGGGAGACCGGGATTGGCGTCAGATTCCCCTAACCCTAACCCTAACCCTAACCCTAACCCTAACCCTAACCTTGACCCCTGACCCCTGACCCCTTGACCCCTGACCCCTGACCCCTTACCCCTTCACCCCTGACCCCTAACCCCTAACCCCTGACCCCTAACCCCATTTACCTTTAACCCCAAATACCCCCCCCCCCCCCCCCTTGGTTTTTATTGCGGTTTTGGCGTTTTCAGACCATTTTGGCAATTTTTGGTTTTTTGACGTTTTTAAGACACTTCTCTAACCCCCCCCCCCAGGGGTCATTAAGACACTAGGAGACCGGGAAAACGTTCTTTCGGCCGCATTAAGACACTTGGGAGACCGGGATTAGCTCGGCAAGACACTTGGAAAACAAGGAAAAACGTTCGTTCGGTCGCATTAAGACACTTGGAGACCGGGATTAGCGTCAGAAAAACACTAGTTTTAGGGGAAAAAAACGCAAATTCCTGGGATTAGGTTTAGGCAAGGGTTAGGTTTAGGCTGCAATCCCCAAGGGTTAGGGTAAGAGTAGGGAACAGGAGAGGGATAGCACGTTCGATCGCATTAAGACACTTGGAGACCGGGTTTAGCTCGGCAAGACACTTGGAAAACGGGAAAAAACGTTCGTTCGGTCGCATTAAGACACTTGGAGACCGGGATTAGCGTCAGAAAAACACTAGTTTTAGGGGAAAAAAACGCAAATTCCTGGGATTAGGTTTAGGCAAGGGTTAGGTTTAGGCTGCAATCCCCAAGGGTTAGGGTAAGAGTAGGGAACAGGAGAGGGATAGCACGTTCGATCGCATTAAGACACTTGGAGACCGGGTTTAGCTCGGCAAGACACTTGGAAAACAGAAAAAAACGCTCGTTCGATCGCATTAAGACACTTGGAGACCGGGTTTAGCTCGGCAAGACACTTGGAAAACAGGAAAAAACGCTCGTTCGATCGCATTAAGACACTTGGAGACCGGGTTTAGCTCGGCAAGACACTTGGAAAACAGGAAAAAACGCTCGTTCGATCGCATTAAGACACTTGGAGACCGGGTTTAGCTCGGCAAGACACTTGGAAAACAGGAAAAAACGCTCGTTCGATCGCATTAAGACACTTGGGAGACGGGGATTGGCGTCAGATTCCCCTAACCCTAACCCTAACCCTAACCCTAACCCTAACCCTAACCCTAACCCTAACCTTGACCCCTGACCCCTGACCCCTTGACCCCTGACCCCTGACCTCTTACCCCTTCACCCCTGACCCCTAACCCCTAACCCCTGACCCCTAACCCCATTTACCTTTAACCCCAACCCCCCCCCCCTTGGTTTTTATTGCGGTTTTGGCGTTTTCAGACCATTTTGGCAATTTTTGGTTTTTTGACGTTTTTAAGACACTTCTCTAACCCCCCCCCCCCCCCCCCAGGGGTCATTAAGACACTAGGAGACCGGGAAAACGTTCTTTCGGCCGCATTAAGACACTTGGGAGACCGGGATTAGCTCGGCAAGACACTTGGAAAACAAGAAAAAACGTTCGTTCGGTCGCATTAAGACACTTGGAGACCGGGATTAGCGTCAGAAAAACACTAGTTTTAGGGGAAAAAAACGCAAATTCCTGGGATTAGGTTTAGGCAAGGGTTAGGTTTAGGCTGCAATCCCCAAGGGTTAGGGTAAGAGTAGGGAACAGGAGAGGGATAGCACGTTCGATCGCATTAAGACACTTGGAGACCGGGTTTAGCTCGGCAAGACACTTGGAAACCAGGAAAAAACGCTCGTTCGATCGCATTAAGACACTTGGAGACCGGGTTTAGCTCGGCAAGACACTTGGAAACCAGGAAAAAACGCTCGTTCGATCGCATTAAGACACTTGGAGACCGGGTTTAGCTCGGCAAGACACTTGGAAACCAGGAAAAAACGCTCGTTCGATCGCATTAAGACACTTGGGAGACCGGGATTGGCGTCAGATTCCCCTAACCCTAACCCTAACCCTAACCCTAACCCTAACCCTAACCTTGACCCCTGACCCCTGACCCCTTGACCCCTGACCCCTGACCTCTTACCCCTTCACCCCTCACCCCTAACCCCTAACCCCTGACCCCTAACCCCATTTACCTTTAACCCCAAACCCCCCCCCCCCCCCCCCCCCCCCTTGGTTTTTATTGCGGTTTTGGCGTTTTCAGACCATTTTGGCAATTTTTGGTTTTTTGACGTTTTTAAGACACTTCTCTAACCCCCCCCCCCCCAGGGGTCATTAAGACACTAGGAGACCGGGAAAACGTTCTTTCGGCCGCATTAAGACACTTGGGAGACCGGGATTAGCTCAGCAAGACACTTGGAAAACAAGAAAAAACGTTCGTTCGGTCGCATTAAGACACTTGGAGACCGGGATTAGCGTCAGAAAAACACTAGTTTTAGGGGAAAAAAACGCAAATTCCTGGGATTAGGTTTAGGCAAGGGTTAGGTTTAGGCTGCAATCCCCAAGGGTTAGGGTAAGAGTAGGGAACAGGAGAGGGATAGCACGTTCGATCGCATTAAGACACTTGGAGACCGGGTTTAGCTCGGCAAGACACTTGGAAACCAGGAAAAAACGCTCGTTCGATCGCATTAAGACACTTGGAGACCGGGTTTAGCTCGGCAAGACACTTGGAAACCAGGAAAAAACGCTCGTTCGATCGCATTAAGACACTTGGAGACCGGGTTTAGCTCGGCAAGACACTTGGAAACCAGGAAAAAACGCTCGTTCGATCGCATTAAGACACTTGGGAGACCGGGATTGGCGTCAGATTCCCCTAACCCTAACCCTAACCCTAACCCTAACCTTGACCCCTGACCCCTTGACCCCTGACCCCTGACCTCTTACCCCTTCACCCCTCACCCCTAACCCCTAACCCCTGACCCCTAACCCCATTTACCTTTAACCCCAACCCCAACCCCCCCCCCCCCCTTGGTTTTTATTGCGGTTTTGGCGTTTTCAGACCATTTTGGCAATTTTTGGTTTTTTGACGTTTTTAAGACACTTCTCTAACCCCCCCCCCCCAGGGGTCATTAAGACACTAGGAGACCGGGAAAACGTTCTTTCGGCCGCATTAAGACACTTGGGAGACCGGGATTAGCTCGGCAAGACACTTGGAAAACAAGAAAAAACGTTCGTTCGGTCGCATTAAGACACTTGGAGACCGGGATTAGCGTCAGAAAAACACTAGTTTTAGGGGAAAAAAACGCAAATTCCTGGGATTAGGTTTAGGCAAGGGTTAGGTTTAGGCTGCAATCCCCAAGGGTTAGGGTAAGAGTAGGGAACAGGAGAGGGATAGCACGTTCGATCGCATTAAGACACTTGGAGACCGGGTTTAGCTCGGCAAGACACTTGGAAACCAGGAAAAAACGCTCGTTCGATCGCATTAAGACACTTGGAGACCGGGTTTAGCTCGGCAAGACACTTGGAAACCAGGAAAAAACGCTCGTTCGATCGCATTAAGACACTTGGAGACCGGGTTTAGCTCGGCAAGACACTTGGAAACCAGGAAAAAACGCTCGTTCGATCGCATTAAGACACTTGGAGACCGGGTTTAGCTCGGCAAGACACTTGGAAACCAGGAAAAAACGCTCGTTCGATCGCATTAAGACACTTGGGAGACCGGGATTGGCGTCAGATTCCCCTAACCCTAACCCTAACCCTAACCCTAACCCTAACCCTAACCTTTACCCCTGACCCCTGACCCCTTGACCCCTGACCCCTGACCTCTTACCCCTTCACCCCTCACCCCTAACCCCTAACCCCTGACCCCTAACCCCATTTACCTTTAACCCCAACCCCCCCCCCCCCCCCCCCCTTGGTTTTTATTGCGGTTTTGGCGTTTTCAGACCATTTTGTCAATTTTTGGTTTTTTAACGTTTTTAAGACACTTCTCTAACCCCCCCCCCCAGGGGTCATTAAGACACTAGGAGACCGGGAAAACGTTCTTTCGGCCGCATTAAGACACTTGGGAGACCGGGATTAGCTCGGCAAGACACTTGGAAACCAGGAAAAAACGCTCGTTCGATCGCATTAAGACACTTGGAGACCGGGTTTAGCTCGGCAAGACACTTGGAAACCAGGAAAAAACGCTCGTTCGATCGCATTAAGACACTTGGGAGACCGGGATTGGCGTCAGATTCCCCTAACCCTAACCCTAACCCTAACCCTAACCCTAACCCTAACCTTGACCCCTGACCCCTGACCCCTTGACCCCTGACCCCTGACCCCTTACCCCTTCACCCCTGACCCCTAACCCCTAACCCCTGACCCCTAACCCCATTTACCTTTAACCCCAAACACCCCCCCCCCCCCCCTTGGTTTTTATTGCGGTTTTGGCGTTTTCAGACCATTTTGGCAATTTTTGGTTTTTTGACGTTTTTAAGACACTTCTCTAACCCCCCCCCCAGGGGTCATTAAGACACTAGGAGACCGGGAAAACGTTCTTTCGGCCGCATTAAGACACTTGGGAGACCGGGATTAGCTCGGCAAGACACTTGGAAAACAAGGAAAAACGTTCGTTCGGTCGCATTAAGACACTTGGAGACCGGGATTAGCGTCAGAAAAACACTAGTTTTAGGGGAAAAAAACGCAAATTCCTGGGATTAGGTTTAGGCAAGGGTTAGGTTTAGGCTGCAATCCCCAAGGGTTAGGGTAAGAGTAGGGAACAGGAGAGGGATAGCACGTTCGATCGCATTAAGACACTTGGAGACCGGGTTTAGCTCGGCAAGACACTTGGAAACCAGGAAAAAACGCTCGTTCGATCGCATTAAGACACTTGGAGACCGGGTTTAGCTCGGCAAGACACTTGGAAACCAGGAAAAAACGCTCGTTCGATCGCATTAAGACACTTGGAGACCGGGTTTAGCTCGGCAAGACACTTGGAAACCAGGAAAAAACGCTCGTTCGATCGCATTAAGACACTTGGAGACCGGGTTTAGCTCGGCAAGACACTTGGAAACCAGGAAAAAACGCTCGTTCGATCGCATTAAGACACTTGGAGACCGGGTTTAGCTCGGCAAGACACTTGGAAACCAGGAAAAAACGCTCGTTCGATCGCATTAAGACACTTGGGAGACCGGGATTGGCGTCAGATTCCCCTAACCCTAACCCTAACCCTAACCCTAACCCTAACCCTAACCCTAACCTTGACCCCTGACCCCTTGACCCCTGACCCCTGACCTCTTACCCCTTCACCCCTCACCCCTAACCCCTAACCCCTGACCCCTAACCCCATTTACCCTTAACCCCAACCCCCCCCCCCCCCCTTGGTTTTTATTGCGGTTTTGGCGTTTTCAGGCCATTTTGGCAATTTTTGGTTTTTTGACGTTTTTAAGACACTTCTCTAACCCCCCCCCCCCCCCAGGGGTCATTAAGACACTAGGAGACCGGGAAAACGTTCTTTCGGCCGCATTAAGACACTTGGGAGACCGGGATTAGCTCGGCAAGACACTTGGAAACCAGGAAAAAACGCTCGTTCGATCGCATTAAGACACTTGGAGACCGGGTTTAGCTCGGCAAGACACTTGGAAACCAGGAAAAAACGCTCGTTCGATCGCATTAAGACACTTGGGAGACCGGGATTGGCGTCAGATTCCCCTAACCCTAACCCTAACCCTAACCCTAACCCTAACCCTAACCCTAACCTTGACCCCTGACCCCTGACCCCTTGACCCCTGACCCCTGACCTCTTACCCCTTCACCCCTCACCCCTAACCCCTAACCCCTGACCCCTAATCCCATTTACCTTTAACCCCAACCCCCCCCCCCCCCCCCCCCCTTGGTTTTTATTGCGGTTTTGGCGTTTTCAGACCATTTTGGCAATTTTTGGTTTTTTGACGTTTTTAAGACACTTCTCTAACCCCCCCCCCAGGGGTCATTAAGACACTAGGAGACCGGGAAAACGTTCTTTCGGCCGCATTAAGACACTTGGGAGACCGGGATTAGCTCGGCAAGACACTTGGAAAACAAGGAAAAACGTTCGTTCGGTCGCATTAAGACACTTGGAGACCGGGATTAGCGTCAGAAAAACACTAGTTTTAGGGGAAAAAAACGCAAATTCCTGGGATTAGGTTTAGGCAAGGGTTAGGTTTAGGCTGCAATCCCCAAGGGTTAGGGTAAGAGTAGGGAACAGGAGAGGGATAGCACGTTCGATCGCATTAAGACACTTGGAGACCGGGTTTAGCTCGGCAAGACACTTGGAAAACGGGAAAAAACGTTCGTTCGGTCGCATTAAGACACTTGGAGACCGGGATTAGCGTCAGAAAAACACTAGTTTTAGGGGAAAAAAACGCAAATTCCTGGGATTAGGTTTAGGCAAGGGTTAGGTTTAGGCTGCAATCCCCAAGGGTTAGGGTAAGAGTAGGGAACAGGAGAGGGATAGCACGTTCGATCGCATTAAGACACTTGGAGACCGGGTTTAGCTCGGCAAGACACTTGGAAAACAGAAAAAAACGCTCGTTCGATCGCATTAAGACACTTGGAGACCGGGTTTAGCTCGGCAAGACACTTGGAAAACAGGAAAAAACGCTCGTTCGATCGCATTAAGACACTTGGAGACCGGGTTTAGCTCGGCAAGACACTTGGAAAACAGGAAAAAACGCTCGTTCGATCGCATTAAGACACTTGGAGACCGGGTTTAGCTCGGCAAGACACTTGGAAAACAGGAAAAAACGCTCGTTCGATCGCATTAAGACACTTGGGAGACGGGGATTGGCGTCAGATTCCCCTAACCCTAACCCTAACCCTAACCCTAACCCTAACCCTAACCCTAACCCTAACCTTGACCCCTGACCCCTGACCCCTTGACCCCTGACCCCTGACCTCTTACCCCTTCACCCCTGACCCCTAACCCCTAACCCCTGACCCCTAACCCCATTTACCTTTAACCCCAACCCCCCCCCCCCCCCTTGGTTTTTATTGCGGTTTTGGCGTTTTCAGACCATTTTGGCAATTTTTGGTTTTTTGACGTTTTTAAGACACTTCTCTAACCCCCCCCCCCCCCCCCAGGGGTCATTAAGACACTAGGAGACCGGGAAAACGTTCTTTCGGCCGCATTAAGACACTTGGGAGACCGGGATTAGCTCGGCAAGACACTTGGAAAACAAGAAAAAACGTTCGTTCGGTCGCATTAAGACACTTGGAGACCGGGATTAGCGTCAGAAAAACACTAGTTTTAGGGGAAAAAAACGCAAATTCCTGGGATTAGGTTTAGGCAAGGGTTAGGTTTAGGCTGCAATCCCCAAGGGTTAGGGTAAGAGTAGGGAACAGGAGAGGGATAGCACGTTCGATCGCATTAAGACACTTGGAGACCGGGTTTAGCTCGGCAAGACACTTGGAAACCAGGAAAAAACGCTCGTTCGATCGCATTAAGACACTTGGAGACCGGGTTTAGCTCGGCAAGACACTTGGAAACCAGGAAAAAACGCTCGTTCGATCGCATTAAGACACTTGGAGACCGGGTTTAGCTCGGCAAGACACTTGGAAACCAGGAAAAAACGCTCGTTCGATCGCATTAAGACACTTGGAGACCGGGTTTAGCTCGGCAAGACACTTGGAAACCAGGAAAAAAACGCTCGTTCGATCGCATTAAGACACTTGGAGACCGGGTTTAGCTCGGCAAGACACTTGGAAACCAGGAAAAAACGCTCGTTCGATCGCATTAAGACACTTGGGAGACCGGGATTGGCGTCAGATTCCCCTAACCCTAACCCTAACCCTAACCCTAACCCTGACCCCTAACCCCTAACCCCTGACCCCTAACCCCATTTACCCTTAACCCCAACCCCCCCCCCCCCCCCCCCCTTGGTTTTTATTGCGGTTTTGGCGTTTTCAGGCCATTTTGGCAATTTTTGGTTTTTTGACGTTTTTAAGACACTTCTCTAACCCCCCCCCCCCCAGGGGTCATTAAGACACTAGGAGACCGGGAAAACGTTCTTTCGGCCGCATTAAGACACTTGGGAGACCGGGATTAGCTCGGCAAGACACTTGGAAAACAAGAAAAAACGTTCGTTCGGTCGCATTAAGACACTTGGAGACCGGGATTAGCGTCAGAAAAACACTAGTTTTAGGGGAAAAAAACGCAAATTCCTGGGATTAGGTTTAGGCAAGGGTTAGGTTTAGGCTGCAATCCCCAAGGGTTAGGGTAAGAGTAGGGAACAGGAGAGGGATAGCACGTTCGATCGCATTAAGACACTTGGAGACCGGGTTTAGCTCGTCAAGACACTTGGAAACCAGGAAAAAACGCTCGTTCGATCGCATTAAGACACTTGGAGACCGGGTTTAGCTCGGCAAGACACTTGGAAACCAGGAAAAAACGCTCGTTCGATCGCATTAAGACACTTGGAGACCGGGTTTAGCTCGGCAAGACACTTGGAAACCAGGAAAAAACGCTCGTTCGATCGCATTAAGACACTTGGAGACCGGGTTTAGCTCGGCAAGACACTTGGAAACCAGGAAAAAACGCTCGTTCGATCGCATTAAGACACTTGGAGACCGGGTTTAGCTCGGCAAGACACTTGGAAACCAGGAAAAAACGCTCGTTCGATCGCATTAAGACACTTGGGAGACCGGGATTGGCGTCAGATTCCCCTAACCCTAACCCTAACCCTAACCCTAACCCTAACCCTAACCTTGACCCCTGACCCCTGACCCCTTGACCCCTGACCCCTGACCTCTTACCCCTTCACCCCTCACCCCTAACCCCTAACCCCTGACCCCTAACCCCATTTACCTTTAACCCCAACCCCCCCCCCCCCCACCCCCCCCCCCCCCCCTTGGTTTTTATTGCGGTTTTGGCGTTTTCAGACCATTTTGGCAATTTTTGGTTTTTTGACGTTTTTAAGACACTTCTCTAACCCCCCCCCCCCCCCAGGGGTCATTAAGACACTAGGAGACCGGGAAAACGTTCTTTCGGCCGCATTAAGACACTTGGGAGACCGGGATTAGCTCGGCAAGACACTTGGAAAACAAGAAAAAACGTTCGTTCGGTCGCATTAAGACACTTGGAGACCGGGATTAGCGTCAGAAAAACACTAGTTTTAGGGGAAAAAAACGCAAATTCCTGGGATTAGGTTTAGGCAAGGGTTAGGTTTAGGCTGCAATCCCCAAGGGTTAGGGTAAGAGTAGGGAACAGGAGAGGGATAGCACGTTCGATCGCATTAAGACACTTGGAGACCGGGTTTAGCTCGGCAAGACACTTGGAAACAAGGAAAAAACGCTCGTTCGATCGCATTAAGACACTTGGAGACCGGGTTTAGCTCGGCAAGACACTTGGAAACCAGGAAAAAACGCTCGTTCGATCGCATTAAGACACTTGGAGACCGGGTTTAGCTCGGCAAGACACTTGGAAACCAGGAAAAAACGCTCGTTCGATCGCATTAAGACACTTGGGAGACCGGGATTGGCGTCAGATTCCCCTAACCCTAACCCTAACCCTAACCCTAACCATAACCCTAACCTTGACCCCTGACCCCTGACCCCTTGACCCCTGACCCCTGACCTCTTACCCCTTCACCCCTCACCCCTAACCCCTAACCCCTGACCCCTAACCCCATTTACCTTTAACCCCAACACCCCCCCCCCCCCCCCCCCTTGGTTTTTATTGCGGTTTTGGCGTTTTCAGACCATTTTGGCAATTTTTGGTTTTTTGACGTTTTTAAGACACTTCTCTAACCCCCCCCCTCCCAGGGGTCATTAAGACACTAGGAGACCGGGAAAACGTTCTTTCGGCCGCATTAAGACACTTGGGAGACCGGGATTAGCTCGGCAAGACACTTGGAAACCAGGAAAAAACGCTCGTTCGATCGCATTAAGACACTTGGAGACCGGGTTTAGCTCGGCAAGACACTTGGAAACCAGGAAAAAACGCTCGTTCGATCGCATTAAGACATTTGGGAGACCGGGATTGGCGTCAGATTCCCCTAACCCTAACCCTAACCCTAACCCTAACCCTAACCCTAACCTTGACCCCTGACCCCTGACCCCTTGACCCCTGACCCCTGACCTCTTACCCCTTCACCCCTCACCCCTAACCCCTAACCCCTGACCCCTAACCCCATTTACCTTTAACCCCAAAAAACCCCCCCCCCCCCTCCCCCCCCCCCTTGGTTTTTATTGCGGTTTTGGCGTTTTCAGACCATTTTGGCAATTTTTGGTTTTTTGACGTTTTTAAGACACTTCTCTAACCCCCCCCCCCCCCAGGGGTCATTAAGACACTAGGAGACCGGGAAAACGTTCTTTCGGCCGCATTAAGACACTTGGGAGACCGGGATTAGCTCGGCAAGACACTTGGAAAACAAGAAAAAACGTTCGTTCGGTCGCATTAAGACACTTGGAGACCGGGATTAGCGTCAGAAAAACACTAGTTTTAGGGGAAAAAAACGCAAATTCCTGGGATTAGGTTTAGGCAAGGGTTAGGTTTAGGCTGCAATCCCCAAGGGTTAGGGTAAGAGTAGGGAACAGGAGAGGGATAGCACGTTCGATCGCATTAAGACACTTGGAGACCGGGTTTAGCTCGGCAAGACACTTGGAAACCAGGAAAAAACGCTCGTTCGATCGCATTAAGACACTTGGAGACCGGGTTTAGCTCGGCAAGACACTTGGAAACCAGGAAAAAACGCTCGTTCGATCGCATTAAGACACTTGGAGACCGGGTTTAGCTCGGCAAGACACTTGGAAACCAGGAAAAAACGCTCGTTCGATCGCATTAAGACACTTGGAGACCGGGTTTAGCTCGGCAAGACACTTGGAAACCAGAAAAAAACGCTCGTTCGATCGCATTAAGACACTTGGAGACCGGGTTTAGCTCGGCAAGACACTTGGAAACCAGGAAAAAACGCTCGTTCGATCGCATTAAGACACTTGGGAGACCGGGATTGGCGTCAGATTCCCCTAACCCTAACCCTAACCCTAACCCTAACCCTAACCTTGACCCCTGACCCCTGACCCCTTGACCCCTGACCCCTGACCTCTTACCCCTTCACCCCTGACCCCTAACCCCTAACCCCTGACCCCTAACCCCATTTACCTTTAACCCCAAACCCCCCTTGGTTTTTATTGCGGTTTTGGCGTTTTCAGACCATTTTGGCAATTTTTGGTTTTTTGACGTTTTTAAGACACCTCTCTAACCCCCCCCCCCCCCCCCAGGGGTCATTAAGACACTAGGAGACCGGGAAAACGTTCTTTCGGCCGCATTAAGACACTTGGGAGACCGGGATTAGCTCAGCAAGACACTTGGAAAACAAGAAAAAACGTTCGTTCGGTCGCATTAAGACACTTGGAGACCGGGATTAGCGTCAGAAAAACACTAGTTTTAGGGGAAAAAAACGCAAATTCCTGGGATTAGGTTTAGGCAAGGGTTAGGTTTAGGCTGCAATCCCCAAGGGTTAGGGTAAGAGTAGGGAACAGGAGAGGGATAGCACGTTCGATCGCATTAAGACACTTGGAGACCGGGTTTAGCTCGGCAAGACACTTGGAAACCAGGAAAAAACGCTCGTTCGATCGCATTAAGACACTTGGAGACCGGGTTTAGCTCGGCAAGACACTTGGAAACCAGGAAAAAACGCTCGTTCGATCGCATTAAGACACTTGGAGACCGGGTTTAGCTCGGCAAGACACTTGGAAACCAGGAAAAAACGCTCGTTCGATCGCATTAAGACACTTGGAGACCGGGTTTAGCTCGGCAAGACACTTGGAAACCAGGAAAAAACGCTCGTTCGATCGCATTAAGACACTTGGAGACCGGGTTTAGCTCGGCAAGACACTTGGAAACCAGGAAAAAACGCTCGTTCGATCGCATTAAGACACTTGGGAGACCGGGATTGGCGTCAGATTCCCCTAACCCTAACCCTAACCCTAACCCTAACCCTAACCCTAACCCTAACCTTGACCCCTGACCCCTTGACCCCTGACCCCTGACCTCTTACCCCTTCACCCCTCACCCCTAACCCCTAACCCCTGACCCCTAACCCTATTTACCTTTAACCCCAAACCCCCCCCCCCCCCCCCCCCCCCCCTTGGTTTTTATTGCGGTTTTGGCGTTTTCAGACCATTTTGGCAATTTTTGGTTTTTTGACGTTTTTAAGACACTTCTCTAACCCCCCCCCCCCAGGGGTCATTAAGACACTAGGAGACCGGGAAAACGTTCTTTCGGCCGCATTAAGACACTTGGGAGACCGGGATTAGCTCGGCAAGACACTTGGAAAACAAGAAAAAACGTTCGTTCGGTCGCATTAAGACACTTGGAGACCGGGATTAGCGTCAGAAAAACACTAGTTTTAGGGGAAAAAAACGCAAATTCCTGGGATTAGGTTTAGGCAAGGGTTAGGTTTAGGCTGCAATCCCCAAGGGTTAGGGTAAGAGTAGGGAACAGGAGAGGGATAGCACGTTCGATCGCATTAAGACACTTGGAGACCGGGTTTAGCTCGGCAAGACACTTGGAAACCAGGAAAAAACGCTCGTTCGATCGCATTAAGACACTTGGAGACCGGGTTTAGCTCGGCAAGACACTTGGAAACCAGGAAAAAACGCTCGTTCGATCGCATTAAGACACTTGGAGACCGGGTTTAGCTCGGCAAGACACTTGGAAACCAGGAAAAAACGCTCGTTCGATCGCATTAAGACACTTGGGAGACCGGGATTGGCGTCAGATTCCCCTAACCCTAACCCTAACCCTAACCCTAACCCTAACCCTAACCTTGACCCCTGACCCCTGACCCCTTGACCCCTGACCCCTGACCTCTTACCCCTTCACCCCTCACCCCTAACCCCTAACCCCTGACCCCTAACCCCATTTACCTTTAACCCCAACCCCCCCCCCTTGGTTTTTATTGCGGTTTTGGCGTTTTCAGACCATTTTGTCAATTTTTGGTTTTTTAACGTTTTTAAGACACTTCTCTAACCCCCCCCCCCCAGGGGTCATTAAGACACTAGGAGACCGGGAAAACGTTCTTTCGGCCGCATTAAGACACTTGGGAGACCGGGATTAGCTCGGCAAGACACTTGGAAACCAGGAAAAAACGCTCGTTCGATCGCATTAAGACACTTGGAGACCGGGTTTAGCTCGGCAAGACACTTGGAAACCAGGAAAAAACGCTCGTTCGATCGCATTAAGACACTTGGGAGACCGGGATTGGCGTCAGATTCCCCTAACCCTAACCCTAACCCTAACCCTAACCCTAACCCTAACCCTAACCTTGACCCCTGACCCCTGACCCCTTGACCCCTGACCCCTGACCCCTTACCCCTTCACCCCTGACCCCTAACCCCTAACCCCTGACCCCTAACCCCATTTACCTTTAACCCCAACACCCCCCCCCCCCCCCCCCCTTGGTTTTTATTGCGGTTTTGGCGTTTTCAGACCATTTTGGCAATTTTTGGTTTTTTGACGTTTTTAAGACACTTCTCTAACCCCCCCCCCCCAGGGGTCATTAAGACACTAGGAGACCGGGAAAACGTTCTTTCGGCCGCATTAAGACACTTGGGAGACCGGGATTAGCTCGGCAAGACACTTGGAAAACAAGGAAAAACGTTCGTTCGGTCGCATTAAGACACTTGGAGACCGGGATTAGCGTCAGAAAAACACTAGTTTTAGGGGAAAAAAACGCAAATTCCTGGGATTAGGTTTAGGCAAGGGTTAGGTTTAGGCTGCAATCCCCAAGGGTTAGGGTAAGAGTAGGGAACAGGAGAGGGATAGCACGTTCGATCGCATTAAGACACTTGGAGACCGGGTTTAGCTCGGCAAGACACTTGGAAAACGGGAAAAAACGTTCGTTCGGTCGCATTAAGACACTTGGAGACCGGGATTAGCGTCAGAAAAACACTAGTTTTAGGGGAAAAAAACGCAAATTCCTGGGATTAGGTTTAGGCAAGGGTTAGGTTTAGGCTGCAATCCCCAAGGGTTAGGGTAAGAGTAGGGAACAGGAGAGGGATAGCACGTTCGATCGCATTAAGACACTTGGAGACCGGGTTTAGCTCGGCAAGACACTTGGAAAACAGGAAAAAACGCTCGTTCGATCGCATTAAGACACTTGGAGACCGGGTTTAGCTCGGCAAGACACTTGGAAAACAGGAAAAAACGCTCGTTCGATCGCATTAAGACACTTGGAGACCGGGTTTAGCTCGGCAAGACACTTGGAAAACAGGAAAAAACGCTCGTTCGATCGCATTAAGACACTTGGAGACCGGGTTTAGCTCGGCAAGACACTTGGAAAACAGGAAAAAACGCTCGTTCGATCGCATTAAGACACTTGGGAGACCGGGATTGGCGTCAGATTCCCCTAACCCTAACCCTAACCCTAACCCTAACCCTAACCTTGACCCCTGACCCCTGACCCCTTGACCCCTGACCCCTGACCCCTTACCCCTTCACCCCTGACCCCTAACCCCTAACCCCTGACCCCTAACCCCATTTACCTTTAACCCCAAATACCCCCCCCCCTTGGTTTTTATTGCGGTTTTGGCGTTTTCAGACCATTTTGGCAATTTTTGGTTTTTTGACGTTTTTAAGACACTTCTCTAACCCCCCCCCCCAGGGGTCATTAAGACACTAGGAGACCGGGAAAACGTTCTTTCGGCCGCATTAAGACACTTGGGAGACCGGGATTAGCTCGGCAAGACACTTGGAAAACAAGGAAAAACGTTCGTTCGGTCGCATTAAGACACTTGGAGACCGGGATTAGCGTCAGAAAAACACTAGTTTTAGGGGAAAAAAACGCAAATTCCTGGGATTAGGTTTAGGCAAGGGTTAGGTTTAGGCTGCAATCCCCAAGGGTTAGGGTAAGAGTAGGGAACAGGAGAGGGATAGCACGTTCGATCGCATTAAGACACTTGGAGACCGGGTTTAGCTCGGCAAGACACTTGGAAAACGGGAAAAAACGTTCGTTCGGTCGCATTAAGACACTTGGAGACCGGGATTAGCGTCAGAAAAACACTAGTTTTAGGGGAAAAAAACGCAAATTCCTGGGATTAGGTTTAGGCAAGGGTTAGGTTTAGGCTGCAATCCCCAAGGGTTAGGGTAAGAGTAGGGAACAGGAGAGGGATAGCACGTTCGATCGCATTAAGACACTTGGAGACCGGGTTTAGCTCGGCAAGACACTTGGAAAACAGGAAAAAACGCTCGTTCGATCGCATTAAGACACTTGGAGACCGGGTTTAGCTCGGCAAGACACTTGGAAAACAGGAAAAAACGCTCGTTCGATCGCATTAAGACACTTGGAGACCGGGTTTAGCTCGGCAAGACACTTGGAAAACAGGAAAAAACGCTCGTTCGATCGCATTAAGACACTTGGAGACCGGGTTTAGCTCGGCAAGACACTTGGAAAACAGGAAAAAACGCTCGTTTGATCGCATTAAGACACTTGGGAGACCGGGATTGGCGTCAGATTCCCCTAACCCTAACCCTAACCCTAACCCTAACCCTAACCCTAACCCTAACCCTAACCTTGACCCCTGACCCCTGACCCCTTGACCCCTGACCCCTGACCTCTTACCCCTTAACCCCTGACCCCTAACCCCTGACCCCTAACCCCATTTACCTTTAACCCCAACCCCCCCCCCCCCTTGGTTTTTATTGCGGTTTTGGCGTTTTCAGACCATTTTGGCAATTTTTGGTTTTTTGACGTTTTTAAGACACTTCTCTAACCCCCCCCCCCCCCAGGGGTCATTAAGACACTAGGAGACCGGGAAAACGTTCTTTCGGCCGCATTAAGACACTTGGGAGACCGGGATTAGCTCGGCAAGACACTTGGAAAACAAGAAAAAACGTTCGTTCGGTCGCATTAAGACACTTGGAGACCGGGATTAGCGTCAGAAAAACACTAGTTTTAGGGGAAAAAAATGCAAATTCCTGGGATTAGGTTTAGGCAAGGGTTAGGTTTAGGCTGCAATCCCCAAGGGTTAGGGTAAGAGTAGGGAACAGGAGAGGGATAGCACGTTCGATCGCATTAAGACACTTGGAGACCGGGTTTAGCTCGGCAAGACACTTGGAAACCAGGAAAAAACGCTCGTTCGATCGCATTAAGACACTTGGAGACCGGGTTTAGCTCGGCAAGACACTTGGAAACCAGGAAAAAACGCTCGTTCGATCGCATTAAGACACTTGGAGACCGGGTTTAGCTCGGCAAGACACTTGGAAACCAGGAAAAAACGCTCGTTCGATCGCATTAAGACACTTGGAGACCGGGTTTAGCTCGGCAAGACACTTGGAAACCAGGAAAAAACGCTCGTTCGATCGCATTAAGACACTTGGAGACCGGGTTTAGCTCGGCAAGACACTTGGAAACCAGGAAAAAACGCTCGTTCGATCGCATTAAGACACTTGGGAGACCGGGATTGGCGTCAGATTCCCCTAACCCTAACCCTAACCCTAACCCTAACCCTAACCCTAACCCTAACCTTGACCCCTGACCCCTGACCCCTTGACCCCTGACCCCTGACCTCTTACCCCTTCACCCCTGACCCCTAACCCCTAACCCCTGACCCCTAACCCCATTTACCTTTAACCCCAAACCCCCCCCCCCCCTTGGTTTTTATTGCGGTTTTGGCGTTTTCAGACCATTTTGGCAATTTTTGGTTTTTTGACGTTTTTAAGACACTTCTCTAACCCCCCCCCCCCCCCAGGGGTCATTAAGACACTAGGAGACCGGGAAAACGTTCTTTCGGCCGCATTAAGACACTTGGGAGACCGGGATTAGCGTCAGAAAAACACTAGTTTTAGGGGAAAAAAACGCAAATTCCTGGGATTAGGTTTAGGCAAGGGTTAGGTTTAGGCTGCAATCCCCAAGGGTTAGGGTAAGAGTAGGGAACAGGAGAGGGATAGCACGTTCGATCGCATTAAGACACTTGGAGACCGGGTTTAGCTCGGCAAGACACTTGGAAACCAGGAAAAAACGCTCGTTCGATCGCATTAAGACACTTGGAGACCGGGTTTAGCTCGGCAAGACACTTGGAAACCAGGAAAAAACGCTCGTTCGATCGCATTAAGACACTTGGAGACCGGGTTTAGCTCGGCAAGACACTTGGAAACCAGGAAAAAACGCTCGTTCGATCGCATTAAGACACTTGGGAGACCGGGATTGGCGTCAGATTCCCCTAACCCTGACCCTAACCCTAACCCTAACCCCTGACCCCTAACCCCATTTACCTTTAACCCCAACCCCCCCCCCCCCCCCCCCTTGGTTTTTATTGCGGTTTTGGCGTTTTCAGACCATTTTGGCAATTTTAGGTTTTTTGACGTTTTTAAGACACTTCTCTAACCCCCCCCCCCCCAGGGGTCATTAAGACACTAGGAGACCGGGAAAACGTTCTTTCGGCCGCATTAAGACACTTGGGAGACCGGGATTAGCTCGGCAAGACACTTGGAAACCAGGAAAAAACGCTCGTTCGATCGCATTAAGACACTTGGAGACCGGGTTTAGCTCGGCAAGACACTTGGAAACCAGGAAAAAACGCTCGTTCGATCGCATTAAGACACTTGGGAGACCGGGATTGGCGTCAGATTCCCCTAACCCTAACCCTAACCCTAACCCTAACCCTAACCCTAACCCTAACCTTGACCCCTGACCCCTGACCCCTTGACCCCTGACCCCTGACCTCTTACCCCTTCACCCCTCACCCCTAACCCCTAACCCCTGACCCCTAATCCCATTTACCTTTAACCCCAACCCCCCCCCCCCCCCCCCCCTTGGTTTTTATTGCGGTTTTGGCGTTTTCAGACCATTTTGGCAATTTTTGGTTTTTTGACGTTTTTAAGACACTTCTCTAACCCCCCCCCCCCCCCCAGGGGTCATTAAGACACTAGGAGACCGGGAAAACGTTCTTTCGGCCGCATTAAGACACTTGGGAGACCGGGATTAGCTCGGCAAGACACTTGGAAAACAAGAAAAAACGTTCGTTCGGTCGCATTAAGACACTTGGAGACCGGGATTAGCGTCAGAAAAACACTAGTTTTAGGGGAAAAAAACGCAAATTCCTGGGATTAGGTTTAGGCAAGGGTTAGGTTTAGGCTGCAATCCCCAAGGGTTAGGGTAAGAGTAGGGAACAGGAGAGGGATAGCACGTTCGATCGCATTAAGACACTTGGAGACCGGGTTTAGCTCGGCAAGACACTTGGAAACCAGGAAAAAACGCTCGTTCGATCGCATTAAGACACTTGGAGACCGGGTTTAGCTCGGCAAGACACTTGGAAACCAGGAAAAAACTCTCGTTCGATCGCATTAAGACACTTGGAGACCGGGTTTAGCTCGGCAAGACACTTGGAAACCAGGAAAAAACGCTCGTTCGATCGCATTAAGACACTTGGAGACCGGGTTTAGCTCGGCAAGACACTTGAAAACCAGGAAAAAACGCTCGTTCGATCGCATTAAGACACTTGGAGACCGGGTTTAGCTCGGCAAGACACTTGGAAACCAGGAAAAAACGCTCGTTCGATCGCATTAAGACACTTGGGAGACCGGGATTGGCGTCAGATTCCCCTAACCCTAACCCTAACCCTAACCCTAACCCTGACCCCTAACCCCTAACCCCTGACCCCTAACCCCATTTACCCTTAACCCCAACCCCCCCCCCCCCCCCCTTGGTTTTTATTGCGGTTTTGGCGTTTTCAGGCCATTTTGGCAATTTTTGGTTTTTTGACGTTTTTAAGACACTTCTCTAACCCCCCCCCCCCCCAGGGGTCATTAAGACACTAGGAGACCGGGAAAACGTTCTTTCGGCCGCATTAAGACACTTGGGAGACCGGGATTAGCTCGGCAAGACACTTGGAAAACAAGAAAAAACGTTCGTTCGGTCGCATTAAGACACTTGGA
The DNA here is from genome assembly GCF_051348905.1 of Ranitomeya variabilis. Classification (NCBI taxonomy): domain Eukaryota; kingdom Metazoa; phylum Chordata; class Amphibia; order Anura; family Dendrobatidae; genus Ranitomeya; species Ranitomeya variabilis. Next base: position 9,203 of record NW_027507949.1, on the reverse strand, counting down.
GACCGGGATTAGCGTCAGAAAAACACTAGTTTTAGGGGAAAAAAACGCAAATTCCTGGGATTAGGTTTAGGCAAGGGTTAGGTTTAGGCTGCAATCCCCAAGGGTTAGGGTAAGAGTAGGGAACAGGAGAGGGATAGCACGTTCGATCGCATTAAGACACTTGGAGACCGGGTTTAGCTCGGCAAGACACTTGGAAACCAGGAAAAAACGCTCGTTCGATCGCATTAAGACACTTGGAGACCGGGTTTAGCTCGGCAAGACACTTGGAAACCAGGAAAAAACGCTCGTTCGATCGCATTAAGACACTTGGAGACCGGGTTTAGCTCGGCAAGACACTTGGAAACCAGGAAAAAACGCTCGTTCGATCGCATTAAGACACTTGGAGACCGGGTTTAGCTCGGCAAGACACTTGGAAACCAGGAAAAAACGCTCGTTCGATCGCATTAAGACACTTGGAGACCGGGTTTAGCTCGGCAAGACACTTGGAAAACGGGAAAAACGTTCGTTCGGTCGCATTAAGACACTTGGAGACCGGGATTAGCGTCAGAAAAACACTAGTTTTAGGGGAAAAAAACGCAAATTCCTGGGATTAGGTTTAGGCAAGGGTTAGGTTTAGGCTGCAATCCCCAAGGGTTAGGGTAAGAGTAGGGAACAGGAGAGGGATAGCACGTTCGATCGCATTAAGACACTTGGAGACCGGGTTTAGCTCGGCAAGACACTTGGAAAACAGGAAAAAACGCTCGTTCGATCGCATTAAGACACTTGGAGACCGGGTTTAGCTCGGCAAGACACTTGGAAAACAGGAAAAAACGCTCGTTCGATCGCATTAAGACACTTGGAGACCGGGTTTAGCTCGGCAAGACACTTGGAAAACAGGAAAAAACGCTCGTTCGATCGCATTAAGACACTTGGAGACCGGGTTTAGCTCGGCAAGACACTTGGAAAACAGGAAAAAAACGCTCGTTCGATCGCATTAAGACACTTGGGAGACCGGGATTGGCGTCAGATTCCCCTAACCCTAACCCTAACCCTAACCCTAACCCTAACCCTAACCTTGACCCCTGACCCCTGACCCCTTGACCCCTGACCCCTGACCCCTTACCCCTTCACCCCTGACCCCTAACCCCTAACCCCTGACCCCTAACCCCATTTACCTTTAACCCCAAATACCCCCCCCCCCCCCCCCCCTTGGTTTTTATTGCGGTTTTGGCGTTTTCAGACCATTTTGGCAATTTTTGGTTTTTTGACGTTTTTAAGACACTTCTCTAACCCCCCCCCCCAGGGGTCATTAAGACACTAGGAGACCGGGAAAACGTTCTTTCGGCCGCATTAAGACACTTGGGAGACCGGGATTAGCTCGGCAAGACACTTGGAAAACAAGGAAAAACGTTCGTTCGGTCGCATTAAGACACTTGGAGACCGGGATTAGCGTCAGAAAAACACTAGTTTTAGGGGAAAAAACGCAAATTCCTGGGATTAGGTTTAGGCAAGGGTTAGGTTTAGGCTGCAATCCCCAAGGGTTAGGGTAAGAGTAGGGAACAGGAGAGGGATAGCACGTTCGATCGCATTAAGACACTTGGAGACCGGGTTTAGCTCGGCAAGACACTTGGAAAACGGGAAAAAACGTTCGTTCGGTCGCATTAAGACACTTGGAGACCGGGATTAGCGTCAGAAAAACACTAGTTTTAGGGGAAAAAAACGCAAATTCCTGGGATTAGGTTTAGGCAAGGGTTAGGTTTAGGCTGCAATCCCCAAGGGTTAGGGTAAGAGTAGGGAACAGGAGAGGGATAGCACGTTCGATCGCATTAAGACACTTGGAGACCGGGTTTAGCTCGGCAAGACACTTGGAAAACAGAAAAAAACGCTCGTTCGATCGCATTAAGACACTTGGAGACCGGGTTTAGCTCGGCAAGACACTTGGAAAACAGGAAAAAACGCTCGTTCGATCGCATTAAGACACTTGGAGACCGGGTTTAGCTCGGCAAGACACTTGGAAAACAGGAAAAAACGCTCGTTCGATCGCATTAAGACACTTGGAGACCGGGTTTAGCTCGGCAAGACACTTGGAAAACAGGAAAAAACGCTCGTTCGATCGCATTAAGACACTTGGGAGACGGGGATTGGCGTCAGATTCCCCTAACCCTAACCCTAACCCTAACCCTAACCCTAACCCTAACCCTAACCCTAACCTTGACCCCTGACCCCTGACCCCTTGACCCCTGACCCCTGACCTCTTACCCCTTCACCCCTGACCCCTAACCCCTAACCCCTGACCCCTAACCCCATTTACCTTTAACCCCAACCCCCCCCCCCCCTTGGTTTTTATTGCGGTTTTGGCGTTTTCAGACCATTTTGGCAATTTTTGGTTTTTTGACGTTTTTAAGACACTTCTCTAACCCCCCCCCCCCCCCCCAGGGGTCATTAAGACACTAGGAGACCGGGAAAACGTTCTTTCGGCCGCATTAAGACACTTGGGAGACCGGGATTAGCTCGGCAAGACACTTGGAAAACAAGAAAAAACGTTCGTTCGGTCGCATTAAGACACTTGGAGACCGGGATTAGCGTCAGAAAAACACTAGTTTTAGGGGAAAAAAACGCAAATTCCTGGGATTAGGTTTAGGCAAGGGTTAGGTTTAGGCTGCAATCCCCAAGGGTTAGGGTAAGAGTAGGGAACAGGAGAGGGATAGCACGTTCGATCGCATTAAGACACTTGGAGACCGGGTTTAGCTCGGCAAGACACTTGGAAACCAGGAAAAAACGCTCGTTCGATCGCATTAAGACACTTGGAGACCGGGTTTAGCTCGGCAAGACACTTGGAAACCAGGAAAAAACGCTCGTTCGATCGCATTAAGACACTTGGAGACCGGGTTTAGCTCGGCAAGACACTTGGAAACCAGGAAAAAACGCTCGTTCGATCGCATTAAGACACTTGGAGACCGGGTTTAGCTCGGCAAGACACTTGGAAACCAGGAAAAAACGCTCGTTCGATCGCATTAAGACACTTGGAGACCGGGTTTAGCTCGGCAAGACACTTGGAAACCAGGAAAAAACGCTCGTTCGATCGCATTAAGACACTTGGGAGACCGGGATTGGCGTCAGATTCCCCTAACCCTAACCCTAACACCCTAACCCTAACCCTGACCCCTAACCCCTAACCCCTGACCCCTAACCCCATTTACCCTTAACCCCAACCCCCCCCCCCCCCCCCCTTGGTTTTTATTGCGGTTTTGGCGTTTTCAGGCCATTTTGGCAATTTTTGGTTTTTTGACGTTTTTAAGACACTTCTCTAACCCCCCCCCCCCCAGGGGTCATTAAGACACTAGGAGACCGGGAAAACGTTCTTTCGGCCGCATTAAGACACTTGGGAGACCGGGATTAGCTCGGCAAGACACTTGGAAAACAAGAAAAAACGTTCGTTCGGTCGCATTAAGACACTTGGAGACCGGGATTAGCGTCAGAAAAACACTAGTTTTAGGGGAAAAAAACGCAAATTCCTGGGATTAGGTTTAGGCAAGGGTTAGGTTTAGGCTGCAATCCCCAAGGGTTAGGGTAAGAGTAGGGAACAGGAGAGGGATAGCACGTTCGATCGCATTAAGACACTTGGAGACCGGGTTTAGCTCGGCAAGACACTTGGAAACCAGGAAAAAACGCTCGTTCGATCGCATTAAGACACTTGGAGACCGGGTTTAGCTCGGCAAGACACTTGGAAACCAGGAAAAAACGCTCGTTCGATCGCATTAAGACACTTGGAGACCGGGTTTAGCTCGGCAAGACACTTGGAAACCAGGAAAAAACGCTCGTTCGATCGCATTAAGACACTTGGAGACCGGGTTTAGCTCGGCAAGACACTTGGAAACCAGGAAAAAACGCTCGTTCGATCGCATTAAGACACTTGGAGACCGGGTTTAGCTCGGCAAGACACTTGGAAACCAGGAAAAAACGCTCGTTCGATCGCATTAAGACACTTGGGAGACCGGGATTGGCGTCAGATTCCCCTAACCCTAACCCTAACCCTAACCCTAACCCTAACCCTAACCTTGACCCCTGACCCCTGACCCCTTGACCCCTGACCCCTGACCTCTTACCCCTTCACCCCTCACCCCTAACCCCTAACCCCTGACCCCTAACCCCATTTACCTTTAACCCCAACCCCCCCCCCCCCCCCCCCCCCCCCCCCCCCCTTGGTTTTTATTGCGGTTTTGGCGTTTTCAGACCATTTTGGCAATTTTTGGTTTTTTGACGTTTTTAAGACACTTCTCTAACCCCCCCCCCCCCAGGGGTCATTAAGACACTAGGAGACCGGGAAAACGTTCTTTCGGCCGCATTAAGACACTTGGGAGACCGGGATTAGCTCGGCAAGACACTTGGAAAACAAGAAAAAACGTTCGTTCGGTCGCATTAAGACACTTGGAGACCGGGATTAGCGTCAGAAAAACACTAGTTTTAGGGGAAAAAAACGCAAATTCCTGGGATTAGGTTTAGGCAAGGGTTAGGTTTAGGCTGCAATCCCCAAGGGTTAGGGTAAGAGTAGGGAACAGGAGAGGGATAGCACGTTCGATCGCATTAAGACACTTGGAGACCGGGTTTAGCTCGGCAAGACACTTGGAAACAAGGAAAAAACGCTCGTTCGATCGCATTAAGACACTTGGAGACCGGGTTTAGCTCGGCAAGACACTTGGAAACCAGGAAAAAACGCTCGTTCGATCGCATTAAGACACTTGGAGACCGGGTTTAGCTCGGCAAGACACTTGGAAACCAGGAAAAAACGCTCGTTCGATCGCATTAAGACACTTGGGAGACCGGGATTGGCGTCAGATTCCCCTAACCCTAACCCTAACCCTAACCCTAACCATAACCCTAACCTTGACCCCTGACCCCTGACCCCTTGACCCCTGACCCCTGACCTCTTACCCCTTCACCCCTCACCCCTAACCCCTAACCCCTGACCCCTAACCCCATTTACCTTTAACCCCAACACCCCCCCCCCCCCCCCCCTTGGTTTTTATTGCGGTTTTGGCGTTTTCAGACCATTTTGGCAATTTTTGGTTTTTTGACGTTTTTAAGACACTTCTCTAACCCCCCCCCTCCCAGGGGTCATTAAGACACTAGGAGACCGGGAAAACGTTCTTTCGGCCGCATTAAGACACTTGGGAGACCGGGATTAGCTCGGCAAGACACTTGGAAACCAGGAAAAAACGCTCGTTCGATCGCATTAAGACACTTGGAGACCGGGTTTAGCTCGGCAAGACACTTGGAAACCAGGAAAAAACGCTCGTTCGATCGCATTAAGACATTTGGGAGACCGGGATTGGCGTCAGATTCCCCTAACCCTAACCCTAACCCTAACCCTAACCCTAACCCTAACCTTGACCCCTGACCCCTGACCCCTTGACCCCTGACCCCTGACCTCTTACCCCTTCACCCCTCACCCCTAACCCCTAACCCCTGACCCCTAACCCCATTTACCTTTAACCCCAAAAAAACCCCCCCCCCCTCCCCCCCCCCCTTGGTTTTTATTGCGGTTTTGGCGTTTTCAGACCATTTTGGCAATTTTTGGTTTTTTGACGTTTTTAAGACACTTCTCTAACCCCCCCCCCCCCCAGGGGTCATTAAGACACTAGGAGACCGGGAAAACGTTCTTTCGGCCGCATTAAGACACTTGGGAGACCGGGATTAGCTCGGCAAGACACTTGGAAAACAAGAAAAAACGTTCGTTCGGTCGCATTAAGACACTTGGAGACCGGGATTAGCGTCAGAAAAACACTAGTTTTAGGGGAAAAAAACGCAAATTCCTGGGATTAGGTTTAGGCAAGGGTTAGGTTTAGGCTGCAATCCCCAAGGGTTAGGGTAAGAGTAGGGAACAGGAGAGGGATAGCACGTTCGATCGCATTAAGACACTTGGAGACCGGGTTTAGCTCGGCAAGACACTTGGAAACCAGGAAAAAACGCTCGTTCGATCGCATTAAGACACTTGGAGACCGGGTTTAGCTCGGCAAGACACTTGGAAACCAGGAAAAAACGCTCGTTCGATCGCATTAAGACACTTGGAGACCGGGTTTAGCTCGGCAAGACACTTGGAAACCAGGAAAAAACGCTCGTTCGATCGCATTAAGACACTTGGAGACCGGGTTTAGCTCGGCAAGACACTTGGAAACCAGAAAAAAACGCTCGTTCGATCGCATTAAGACACTTGGAGACCGGGTTTAGCTCGGCAAGACACTTGGAAACCAGGAAAAAACGCTCGTTCGATCGCATTAAGACACTTGGGAGACCGGGATTGGCGTCAGATTCCCCTAACCCTAACCCTAACCCTAACCCTAACCCTAACCTTGACCCCTGACCCCTGACCCCTTGACCCCTGACCCCTGACCTCTTACCCCTTCACCCCTGACCCCTAACCCCTAACCCCTGACCCCTAACCCCATTTACCTTTAACCCCAAACCCCCCTTGGTTTTTATTGCGGTTTTGGCGTTTTCAGACCATTTTGGCAATTTTTGGTTTTTTGACGTTTTTAAGACACCTCTCTAACCCCCCCCCCCCCCCCCAGGGGTCATTAAGACACTAGGAGACCGGGAAAACGTTCTTTCGGCCGCATTAAGACACTTGGGAGACCGGGATTAGCTCAGCAAGACACTTGGAAAACAAGAAAAAACGTTCGTTCGGTCGCATTAAGACACTTGGAGACCGGGATTAGCGTCAGAAAAACACTAGTTTTAGGGGAAAAAAACGCAAATTCCTGGGATTAGGTTTAGGCAAGGGTTAGGTTTAGGCTGCAATCCCCAAGGGTTAGGGTAAGAGTAGGGAACAGGAGAGGGATAGCACGTTCGATCGCATTAAGACACTTGGAGACCGGGTTTAGCTCGGCAAGACACTTGGAAACCAGGAAAAAACGCTCGTTCGATCGCATTAAGACACTTGGAGACCGGGTTTAGCTCGGCAAGACACTTGGAAACCAGGAAAAAACGCTCGTTCGATCGCATTAAGACACTTGGAGACCGGGTTTAGCTCGGCAAGACACTTGGAAACCAGGAAAAAACGCTCGTTCGATCGCATTAAGACACTTGGAGACCGGGTTTAGCTCGGCAAGACACTTGGAAACCAGGAAAAAACGCTCGTTCGATCGCATTAAGACACTTGGAGACCGGGTTTAGCTCGGCAAGACACTTGGAAACCAGGAAAAAACGCTCGTTCGATCGCATTAAGACACTTGGGAGACCGGGATTGGCGTCAGATTCCCCTAACCCTAACCCTAACCCTAACCCTAACCCTAACCCTAACCCTAACCTTGACCCCTGACCCCTTGACCCCTGACCCCTGACCTCTTACCCCTTCACCCCTCACCCCTAACCCCTAACCCCTGACCCCTAACCCTATTTACCTTTAACCCCAAACCCCCCCCCCCCCCCCCCCCCTTGGTTTTTATTGCGGTTTTGGCGTTTTCAGACCATTTTGGCAATTTTTGGTTTTTTGACGTTTTTAAGACACTTCTCTAACCCCCCCCCCCCAGGGGTCATTAAGACACTAGGAGACCGGGAAAACGTTCTTTCGGCCGCATTAAGACACTTGGGAGACCGGGATTAGCTCGGCAAGACACTTGGAAAACAAGAAAAAACGTTCGTTCGGTCGCATTAAGACACTTGGAGACCGGGATTAGCGTCAGAAAAACACTAGTTTTAGGGGAAAAAAACGCAAATTCCTGGGATTAGGTTTAGGCAAGGGTTAGGTTTAGGCTGCAATCCCCAAGGGTTAGGGTAAGAGTAGGGAACAGGAGAGGGATAGCACGTTCGATCGCATTAAGACACTTGGAGACCGGGTTTAGCTCGGCAAGACACTTGGAAACCAGGAAAAAACGCTCGTTCGATCGCATTAAGACACTTGGAGACCGGGTTTAGCTCGGCAAGACACTTGGAAACCAGGAAAAAACGCTCGTTCGATCGCATTAAGACACTTGGAGACCGGGTTTAGCTCGGCAAGACACTTGGAAACCAGGAAAAAACGCTCGTTCGATCGCATTAAGACACTTGGGAGACCGGGATTGGCGTCAGATTCCCCTAACCCTAACCCTAACCCTAACCCTAACCCTAACCCTAACCTTGACCCCTGACCCCTGACCCCTTGACCCCTGACCCCTGACCTCTTACCCCTTCACCCCTCACCCCTAACCCCTAACCCCTGACCCCTAACCCCATTTACCTTTAACCCCAACCCCCCCCCCTTGGTTTTTATTGCGGTTTTGGCGTTTTCAGACCATTTTGTCAATTTTTGGTTTTTTAACGTTTTTAAGACACTTCTCTAACCCCCCCCCCCCAGGGGTCATTAAGACACTAGGAGACCGGGAAAACGTTCTTTCGGCCGCATTAAGACACTTGGGAGACCGGGATTAGCTCGGCAAGACACTTGGAAACCAGGAAAAAACGCTCGTTCGATCGCATTAAGACACTTGGAGACCGGGTTTAGCTCGGCAAGACACTTGGAAACCAGGAAAAAACGCTCGTTCGATCGCATTAAGACACTTGGGAGACCGGGATTGGCGTCAGATTCCCCTAACCCTAACCCTAACCCTAACCCTAACCCTAACCCTAACCCTAACCTTGACCCCTGACCCCTGACCCCTTGACCCCTGACCCCTGACCCCTTACCCCTTCACCCCTGACCCCTAACCCCTAACCCCTGACCCCTAACCCCATTTACCTTTAACCCCAACACCCCCCCCCCCCCCCCCCCCTTGGTTTTTATTGCGGTTTTGGCGTTTTCAGACCATTTTGGCAATTTTTGGTTTTTTGACGTTTTTAAGACACTTCTCTAACCCCCCCCCCCCAGGGGTCATTAAGACACTAGGAGACCGGGAAAACGTTCTTTCGGCCGCATTAAGACACTTGGGAGACCGGGATTAGCTCGGCAAGACACTTGGAAAACAAGGAAAAACGTTCGTTCGGTCGCATTAAGACACTTGGAGACCGGGATTAGCGTCAGAAAAACACTAGTTTTAGGGGAAAAAAACGCAAATTCCTGGGATTAGGTTTAGGCAAGGGTTAGGTTTAGGCTGCAATCCCCAAGGGTTAGGGTAAGAGTAGGGAACAGGAGAGGGATAGCACGTTCGATCGCATTAAGACACTTGGAGACCGGGTTTAGCTCGGCAAGACACTTGGAAAACGGGAAAAAACGTTCGTTCGGTCGCATTAAGACACTTGGAGACCGGGAT